>NW_020450692.1:0-31399 GCF_003343035.1 Apteryx rowi
GCTTGCCTTGGCCTACATTCCTTCCCTTACCCTGAGAACGGGATTGCTCATCCCAATCAGATCATGCCCTCTCTCGCTTAACCATTCCTCCACATACAGGACTCTCCATTATTTGTAGCAAAAAGTGCTTCACTTTTTCAGTCATCCCCATCTTTTTGATTGGAGTATTTGGGGAGAATGTTACCATCTGAAGTTCAACAGAGTAAATAGTCTGGTCCAAAGTACTTCGTATAATGATCCATGTACTTTTAACTCAAAAGATGCAATATGTCATTTCAAGAGCAAATTTTTGAATCACCAACATTACAATATTGAAAAAAATTCAACTAGAAATAGCATCTTGCACAACAGCATATATTGCAGCCCATTTTTTCTTAATGCGTAGAAAATATATAGTTGTGTCCTTGATAAAGAAAGAAGGAAAGGCTTTGTTCTGAACTGTCAAGTTATTGCAGAAATAAACAGGAGTGAGGAGTTTTGTCCTTATAATAAGAGATGATAGAATTGGCATAAAAAAATTTTTACATAATAGGCAACATCTAGTTCCCAAAGAAATGGAAACAAAGGAAGTGGAGTAATAGGCAGTGTCCAGCTTGGAAACTCAGGGATCTTCCCTGAACTAGATGTCTACCTGCTACTGGCTCAAAGCCAGCAGCAATGATTTAACTGGCTTCCTTACCTACTGCCATAGAATTGTAAAATACTGTAGAGAAAAGAATAGCTGAAATTCATGTATTATCTCCTCAATTTTTTGTGTTTCAACTTTGTTGTTCTTTCATATGATCAGTGATTTTCTGTAAATTTTAATCTGTGGTAAATCCATATTATGTTCCTGTTCCTTTTCTCACTTCTACAGCTTCCACTGCCAACTATGTTTGCTTTATAATTATTTTTCATTTCTGTATTTGCCTCTATAGACTGATTAGCTTATACTGTTACTCTCTAATTGTATGAGAGGAAACAGGCCTTTTGTTTGCTTGTTTGCTTCTTCCTCAATCTAATCTTGCATCATCTAATGCAGCCCATGTTTCCCCCCAGGACGTTCAGTATAGATCCGAGCACTTGGAATGTATACAGTGTGACAAGGAAAGAAGGGAGCCAAACCCAGTCTGCTGACCACAGGCCCCTTTCCTAGTGGGAGAGAGGCTGGATTTTGTTGTTATATTGATATAAGAAGATTAGAGTTCACTGAAGTTCCTGAGTAAATACTAGATGCATCCCGGTTTTTTTTAACTTACGTGCTACTGCAGGATGCATAAACATTTAATACCCATTTGGGGAGTAATCTACCTATTTTAGTAGCAAAAAGTATGCCTTAACTGCTAGATTCACAGATAGGAAATGTTTTCCCTTCTGTCTGTATTCTAAAATATTAATACAAGTGTTTCTAAATTAACCCCAAATCCTTTTTCACCTACTGTATCTAACTGTCCTCTCTTTAATGAAAGTATTATGTTGATGACCTATTTGGTTATATTATTTTGTCCCTTTTATTATTATTTTGGTTTGTGGTGCTTTCTATGCTGATATTTTGTAGCATTTGGGTATCCTTTTATGATGATTGTCTTTGCAGCTACCATACTGTAGTTGCAAAATTCATCATGCAAGCTAATATGCATTTAAAATATAAACATATAATGCTAGATGAAAGGATTGTGAAACAGATAAACAGAGGCAGATGGTGCAGATTTAATTAATAAAAAACACAAACAGGAAAATAAATCTGGTGCAATGATTTATACCTAATTTAATTAAGAAAAAAATGTCTTGGAGTTTAGTTATTGCCAGGAAATTATATACTATGTTGTTTTTATTTGGAGAGAAATGGTTTGTATAAAACTTTACTTTGTATAAAACTTTACAGCATTTTGTTGTATGAAGAATCTGAAATATTCTGACTGAGTTCCAAGGAATTTTGCTCCTTACAAGGAGCAAAATTCAGGAGAAAGCAGGGAATGAGGCTGAGGTCCGTAGACTGGATGCACAGAGCTGGAGTTTGAGGCTGGACTTTCAAATACCCAGGTTAATGCCATAGCTGTCATGCCGCTGACTGTCTGCTGGTGGATCCCCTGGCCCATTTTGAACAGAAGTTTAGCATCATACTAAGAAACATTCCCCATGAAAATGTTTTTGAAACTAGAACACAGACATGGAGCACAGGGTTGTTCAGCTAAATTGATGAATTCCTAAAGGGAGGGAGGGAAAAAAAATTGTTTAAAAAATTTGTGGTTAACAACTGGTCTAACCAATTTCTTAGATGCTGTATACTTACAGATGATTAGAACTGTAGAAAGAGTTGTTTAAAAAAACCCAACTCCCTATTTGGTGGGGAGTTTTAGCACACTTAGTGGGGGAAAGGATTGTAAAGGTGTAAAAGCTGTTTGACTAAAAATCTGGGTTTTGGTTTCAGAATGACATACTTGCTTACAGTGGTTTAGCTTTCTGAAAAAGGGATTAACATTGACAATCCCAAACAGAAGAAAACAAGCAGGAACATTTCTCTTTGTTGCTGTTGAATTAAGCAAACAATTTTACTCTGATTTTTCTTCCCTCAATAACATGAGGAAAAAAAGATTTATTTTAGGTCAAGCCAAGATTAATTTCCTTTTTATTTAATTTTATAGTCAGAGAAGCAAAAATAGCTATTTCTAGACTCTTTAGTGTTTCAGATAGACTGTTGGATACTGGTAGGAAAGAAGTTGCTTTACATTGTTACTTCCATGTACTAAAATCAACTGAAGTAGTAATTGTGTTGGGTTGCCCACCTTTCTCGGCCTGCCCACCATCTTTTCATATTAAAGCTGCACATCAGCTTAATTGTTTCTCCACAGCAGGAGACACAGCAGCACTCCCAGATGCTCTTGAGGGCCTGAGAGTGACATAGGGACCTCCACAGTGTGTGACACAGGTCACAGGCAAGCCCTGCTTGCAGGAAGCCCCTCAGACAGTGCAGTGATGAGTGGCTGGCTTCTCCAGTCCCCAAGTGCCCAGATGCTCACAGTTTTTCAGGCACTGGTTATGTTGATCAAGAGCAGTCCCAAAGTGACAGGATTGTTCTTATCTATCTGCTTTCTGCTCCTATTTGCCGCACAGAAAGGACTGTAGCTGCTGTCCTTGAGTTTGCTGATGTCTCGTCACCGCAGTCAGCCCATCTTCCTGGCTAAGTCATGAGTGAGGGCAGATTCCTGGCTCTGGGGATGTTTTTAGGAGGGCAGCTGTTCCTTGGCACTTTCGTCTTCAACCATACATCTTCTGTTTGCATCTCTGTGTGTGAGAGAGGGCGAGACCTTCTCCATGGCTTGTATTTAGGTATACTGCAGTGATGATAGGAAAATAATTACACCATTAAAAATTCAAGAGGCTTCACATTAATTTCTTTAAGTAATTTTATCATTATTAGAATATAGTTCTGGTCCAATCTATAATCCTTCAGGGAACCAAACCTTTTCTTTGTGCTGGCTACTCAGAATTAGTGTTGTGGAATAGATCTAGTACCTCAAAATACCTCAAATGTTATGGGAGCTGCCGTCCTCCATTAATTATCCATATGGGTTATCTGTGGCTTTTATATTACTTTATATTGTTTTATATGTTGTTTGTTGATGTTAGTCTTTCTGTATTTAAAAAAAAGGCAGAAATTATCTTTTTATCTGCTACATTAACAAAAACCTCTTGAAGAAGATCCTCTCATGGGGCTTCTACTGATTTCTATTTGAATTTTAGTCCTCCTATTGTAAATACTGATTATTATCCTGTTATGGAACAAATTTAAGGTGATAGAAGGATTTGGTTTTCCTAAGCCGAAAGAAGCAGCATTAATTTCTTTAATACATGAAACATCCTTGTTTACTGAAGAAAAATAAATTTCAGAAATGGGGAACTAAAAATATAAGTTAGGATGACTTAGAAGGAACTAAAATAGATGCCAAATTAAGCTGGCAAGATTTCAAAATTATCCTGATATTTCATAATTATTTTCTGCATTTCACATGGTATTGTACTTTATCTGTAAGTATAGGAGATGAGGAAGACAGTATGGTCATTTGTGCAGATATCTTCAAGAGATCACATATATTAGCACGAACCTTATTTTCTAGCTTCTACATAAGCTAATGCTCATTTAATAATCTTCATAAGATAAGCCGCTCACAAGAAGACCATCACATTCCTCATCTGCAACCTTCTTAAAAATTTGTCATGCTGTCAGGCTGTTTTAGGTTTTTAATAGGTGCATGAAATCTTACAGACTTGTAAATCTGCTAAAACATTCACATGAATAATGCAGAGGTTAAACTTCACATGGGTGAGAAGTTTCACAGATAAGAGACCATCTACTGAGAAAGCATGTGGTTGCCCTGTGAGTGCAATTGGAGTTGTAAACATTATCGGGTAAAAGTGAGGTTTCCTGGGGCTGCAGTAAGTAAAGCCTGTTACATCTTCTGGTATTAATCATAATAAGTGTTTTATCTTTCGCTGTCATGTTTAGTTTCTGCATGCAATTTACCTCTCAGGCAAGCTGTTCACAGTATCGGCCAAGCTTATCTCTGAACTTATGGTCTTCAAGTACCTAAATGTATTTCCACCAGAGTTCCCACAGTTAATGTGACAAAAGCCAACATAAGTGCTATTTTAAGACTGCACTGCATCCCCTTACAAAAAATAGTGTTGCTTGTATTCTGATCACTCCTATCAACCAAAGGAAAGCTTAACTGCCTTTACTAGTCCTACACTCTACTGCAATTTTATTATGCCCTATTTTCAGACAGACTTTCTATACACACATAATTTATCTTGACTCCAAATGTCTCTCACACATGTTATCATCTATCCTCTAAAGTGCCTTTACTGCCACAGGACTTTGACGTACAAAGCATATCATTATCTGTCAAACTCCAAAGGTACGTTTAGCAAGTTGCAAAAGCACAAAGGAAACGCATAGTCCCCACCTAAAAAGTCTACCAGCAAAACAATCAAATTGCTTCAGGAGATCCAGCAATAGCCTTTTGGAAGTAAGGCAGAAAGAAAAAATTTCTTGAACAGTTTTGTGAGTAGCTCTACTTGTGCAATGATTCCAAAATGATGTGGAGAAATAGGTCAAAGCTTAGACAGCTCTTAATATTCTACGCTGTGTGGCCCTATCTGACTGTGGTACTCTCATGATCTGCTAATAATCCTTTATAATTAAGCTTCCAGCCTAATATTAAAATGTAATCCACATGAACACCTATCAGAGTATACAGCAAGGAGTGAACTGGTTACCACTTTGAGTTGTGCATGGCAAGCACTATGCGGTTTTAATTTAAAATCTTTAAATGGTTTGGACCTTGATGTAAAGACAAATTAAGTTTCACTTCTGCTATACACAAATACAGTACAACTGATTTAGTTCAGACCTACTCCTGTGACACTGTTGGCCTGCACAAGGCTCGCCAGAAGAATATAGGAAATATTGCTACTGTGAAAATGGAGACTGTGCTTGATAGCTACCTTGACATTTAAAAAGAGTATGCATGCCAAACAGATTTTGTAGCAGCCTGTAAAATGGCCCAGGGTCAGAGTTGGTACACTTTGAATTTGGACCTCTGGTTTGGGATTTATATGCAATTTATATGCATGTATCTCATTAATCATCACCTCATGAGAGGCAGTTGTTTTCTCATTGCACTGGTGTAACTCTGAGAACTCAGCTGAAGTCAGAGAGTTGCAGCAAATGCAACTGAATGCAACATTTTACTTTGTTTCCATCTATTCCGTTACCATTTATTACAAGTGCTGTCTGTGGATTCTTATACCCTAACAACACTTTCAAGTTAGTGAAGCAATTAGTATGATTGGCTTATTCTGCTCATTAATATGGATAGTTTCCTTTCCTCCTCCTTTTTCCTTGCAGAAACCTATTGATCAGAAAACCCCACTGTAAAAATATTTTTATTTTGAACAATTTACTGTTTGCTCTCAAAAACACAAGAAATTAACAGTCTAATATACTAGACCAATGTAAGAGGAGCAACATTTTTTCTGAGCAGAGCTAAATATTTGGATGTGCATTGACTAAGCCAATGACTTAATCCGAGAGATTCTTAAACTAGCTATTCCCATGTGATTGCAGAACATAAAATGGAAACTGAGCTGCAGCAGTAAGAACCAAGAAGAGCTCTAGGGAAAAGAAAAGTGCAGTGGGTATATTTGTGCTTAGTAATCTTTTGACTGGCTTTTTCAGATATAAAAAAAAAAGTAACTTTAGCTTTATGAATTAAAGCAGAGTAAGCCTACTGTGAACTGTGAAACATACAGTGTTTCCATTTGAATAAAGCAGGAAAGAACTCCAGTTTAAGATGCTGACAGTATTTCTCATTTCTTTAAAGAAGCTTTGCAAACCCAGCTATTTCCACTGGTGGCACATGGATAATGGAATTCTAAACATCTAATTAGTGCTTAAAGATCTAACTAACTAGGAACTGCCAGTGATATTCATATCTAATATATACTGCTTTAATTAGCCAAATCCGCAGGTCAAAATTAACACCAATTTTCCACTGCTGGAAAACTTCATTCCAGAATTTGACACTTGGGTTCCTACAGCTGCCAAGCAACCTCTGTGAATGGCCAGAGCAAAGTGAGGCAAGAGGGCGAAGGGTATGAGAATAGATATTGCATTCAGCAGAAAGACGGTTTGCCAAACATTGTCCGCATGTCATTGTAGAGTGGAATTGCTTTCCAATTTTGGAAGGAACAAGTTATGACAAGAGAAGCTTTATGTCAGCAATGGTGAGGTCACCAAAAGGGATGCTCAGGACTTTTGAGAATAGAAAGGCACAGCAGAGAGTGGTTGCAGCATCTGTTATGGCTGGTTTCGTTGCTTTAAAGTCAATGCGACTTCTCTCATGCTCTGGTCTCCTTTGACTTCAGGAGTAGATTACTGAAATGATGTTGATGGTTACTGTCTTTCAGCACTGTCTTTAAGGTTTATTAACTCCTTTACAAGAAAAGGAGCAAATACTGCCTTTTCTTCATGGAAGGAGAAAGCAAGCAGATGAAAGAACACCCAGTTACTTCTTTAGGCATGCTACTGTCTTGAAGGTTATGTTAATATTTAATTTTGTTTCCTGCTGCTTCCTTCACTGCAAGAGCTAGATGACGCTGAAGGAAATAGCAGGAAACAAAATTAAAGCTATTTTTTTTAGGAGGGGACTTGAATTAAGAAAGGAAGGTGGCCTGGCAAAGATATTTGAAGGAATTTGCATGACAATGTTCATCCTTTATGGGTATTAATATGCTAAAGTTTTTCTGTTTTAAATATTCATACTACATTTACAAAACAATACAATAAAATATATACAATATATTTTAATGCCTGGGAATCTTTGATATTGGTTTATTAATTAAGAATTAGTTAATTAATTAAGAATTAAACTGCTTGAAAAACATGAAGAGGTGTTTTTCCAAGAACATGGATAGATCTATGCCATAATTTCATAGTGGTTCACTAAAACAGAAAAATAAATGGGTTAATTTATATTTTAGGTGTACCTTAATGTATTAATCTCATTTAAATAAAATAGTGTGTCCTTATTTGCTTAGTAAGTGACACCTCTGTGGTTGTCAGATAATGTATCACTTGATGTAGTTTGCTTTCACTGCAGTCAATGAAAACTTGATTCGAATAAGCCTAAAGATCATGATTAGTAAAATGACTTCATTTTGGTATATGTGCTGGGGGTCAATAAAAGGACTGAGATTTTGTTAAATTGCAAGCAAGCTCTGGCTAGAATGCTCATTTGCTTGCTCTGGATGTATTATTTATGTAATCATAATAATGGAAAAAGTTGCAGCCTAGTTCTTAATTAGATTAGAGAACAAAACAATAAATGTGTGATGCAGTAAGTTTGTTCTCCTGCCTTTAAGCATGACCTAAAAAATACGTATGGTTATACTTTGTACCACAATCAAAAAGGAACAAACAATGAAAAAGTTTGTAATAGAGAAGCCAGGAGACAGGTTTGGGAGTGGTAAGAGGATTAAGGGGATGGTCAAGTGTTACTGAAATGGTAAGGTTAGCTATGGATGCTCTGGAAGATTATTTGGTTTTGGAAAAGTTTCCCTCGTTTTTATGCTCATGTGCTGGATTGCAGTGCAGTGTGCTGTGGGGAGCAGGCCCTGCTGATCCTTAAAACCTAGGAGATACGAAGTAATAATAGAAAAAGGAACAAGGAGAGTGTATCCCTGTCTTCTCTACAGTGACTAGTAAATCTACCTGGGCATAGTAACTGAGCAACCTGAATCTATTCCTACGGTATTGCTGAGGAGGACACAGAGGTGAAGGCATCGGGAGTCTGCCTGGATAAAGACTGGATTAACAATACAGTATATAGAGACCCAAGTATTAGACTTAATCTGACAAGCTAAAATGACCACTATTACAAACCTTACTTCTAGAGTGTCTTCCAGTAATCAGCCAAGCTTGTCCTGGCTTTGTACTTAACTTAGCCTGACAGAGCTGTCAGGAAAAAGAATTATGGTTAAAAAGCCCAGATTTTCATTATAAAAGCTGGAGAGGGAAGTATTTCAGCTAAACCTTGAAAACTATTGCTTCTTGTATTACCCTAGCAGCTAGTAATGGATAGGAGGGGAGGAGAGCTAGACATAAAACAGAAGTGCTCCGAAGGGTGTATTTGAATGGCTGCAGACAGACCCACGCTTTTCTGCTTCAAGCTGGTCATGAGGCAGCTGTGGTAAGGAGACATATGGCTGCATTAGCAGGGGCCCATGCCCTGCCAGAGGGCACAGCATAGTTGCAGTAGGGCCATGTAGCATCCCAAACAGTGCTGCTCATTGCACTCGTGTCCACAGCTACCTAGCTGGGCTGTGGAGGTAGTAGTTCAGTACGGCGAGCAGCATTCCCCAGTTGGCCTCGGTGGTGGAGCACTGCAAGATGCAAAGCCTCCGGGAAGTGACACTACTCTTACATGCCTGTCTTTGTTCCTTTGGGAGCCTGGACCACAGAGCATTACTGGGTGATGCAGCTCTGGCCAGACAGTCTAGTCTGCATAAACAGGGTACAGGGACACGAGGCAGATGAACTGCAACTCGTAGGCATCCCTGTGGTGGCATTGACAGGTAGAAATACTTCAGGTTTCAGCTGAAACATTTCAATAGTCAGAGGCGTTAATTTTCTTTTTTTATTGAAACTTGAACTTTTCTAAAAAATAGATTTTCCACCCATGAAAAACAGTAATTTATATTAAACGTTTTTCTTTTGCAACAATGTCAGAAAGTCCCAGAAAAAAAGAAAGGGTTTGGCACTGGTTCATGAACTGGCATGAAGAGCCCAAGTTACTGGTGACAGGATGTGGTTAAGCAGGAGATGAGGAATGAGCCCTAAAGAAAAATATTGTGGGGAATCATATCATTATAAACTGCCTTTTAGGTAAAGAGCTTGAATTTGAATATGTTAGTTTTACATTTGACTCTGCAACTTTAACTTCCTTTTCTTATCAGTTTATTTGTTAATGTATGTGTATTTCTAAGAAGAGCTATACCGGATTCAAGCATTCATGCAAATATTTCATCTGAGAAGTACACTTCAAAGTAAATTTCATTCTGACTCTGCACTTGATAAGTAATGTTAAAAACATACTGTGGACTGAAACTGAATTTTATGTAGATCTTTTTAAATATTTTAAACTGTTACTTAGTTAATATTTTCTGAACACCTGAACTGAGATTTGTTGCTGAGTTCTGCGCTGAATTTCAGTCTGTAGGAAGACACATACTGTCTCCATTTTCTACAATTTGAGATTTTGCTGCCAACTCCTTGCAGAACTCCACTTCCAGTCTGTCCTCAGAGAAACCACTTGGTTTATTTTTAGGCTTCTGGAACTTTCCTTTTGCTCAGTATATGATTCAGTGAACATTAAATCAATAGAAGGTCTTCCTTTGGCTTCTATAGATTTCAGACCAGGTTCCATGTGCTATTTCATTGCTTTCAATTTGTGCCTTTTCTTTCCTTTTCAGAAGCCTTGACCAAAACGAAGATCCAAATAACAATGAAATTACTTTGAGTGCTTCTCCTCTCACTGCCTTACTCCCCCTTTTGCCCAATATCAAAAGGTTAATGAACCAAGTCCACACACTGTTTAGATTTGGTACCAAGTACAAAGAAATATGCTGTGAATAGCTGATAAGTGGCATGATCAATAATAGGGAAACATCTTCCAGCTGGTGTTATATAAAGGAAAAATTATCAACAAAGACCCTGGCATTGTCAACGTTGGTTTGTAATATATTGATAAGTTACAGATTAGTCATTGCATTTTAAACAATTGTAATGTTGACCACTGAACCATGTATATCTGGATCATCAAACATCCTAAAACTCCCTTTCTGAGTGTAATGGCAGACCTTTAAGTTGTGTCTAATGAGATTCTCCATAGCATAAACTTAGTAGCTTTCTAACAGACCTTTTTCAAACATTGCTTGCCATTACGAACCTAGTTCAAAACAGTGAGTACAAAAGCAAAGACGTGTTTCAGCTTAAAAGCAGGCATTTCCTAGGTAACTGAGGTATGGCTATTTTTAAATACATTTGCTTAGTATCCCTGAAGCCTGAGTAATATTTGGCAACCATGAATAAAATGCTTGAGCATTAGCTCTATAAGTTCCAGTTTAATTCCTATGTCATTATATTTTGATTAACAAACTAGCTATCTGTTGTTGTTCTATAAAAATTCTGGTACTACGTGCTTTTGATTGAGTCTAAGCACCTTTGCACAATGCACATTTATTAAAAGATGGGGTTTTGGGGGAAGAACTAATATTTTAGACCGGTGCCTGTGGGTTTAATACTGAAATTTGTCATAAATCTGTGGAGTCTCCTCTTTTGCATCAGTGCTTTCACCTCCAACTTGCGTAGACAAAAGGCTAAGCACGTGCATGTGCTTTCATATGCACAATTTTTTGTTGTATATAGATTAATTATTTAGGAGAACTCATGCCTTCTGCACTCTGGGCGCAATCTTGGTCCTGTGAAAGTCAATGGGAGTTTTGTAATGGACTTGCAGGGGTCAGGTTTTATAAAAATGAAAGCAGAAAGGATTGTAAGATGTAGGCTGACCTTCCCAAACGCATTCCCAATTTCATCTTTCCAACTTTGTTTTAGCACATAATGAATAAATTATTTGACAAATGTCTTGATAGGAAAGAAAACAAAAAGTAGTTCTGACTTCGAACAAATTTATCTCATAGAGATATCTTTTAAACTGCTGCCTTCTCCCTAACACAAGTTGTCAACTCCCCAAAGACAAACTACTGTCTGAAACCTTGATGAACTTTTCTGTCAACAAAATAACTGTTGTTTCAAGATGAGCTGGGAAAGAAAGGTTGTAGATAATGAAAAAACATTAGCTTTAGTTATTTTTTCAGATCAGTTTATTTTAGAAGTGCCTAATATTTTTGCCAAATATTTGTTTCTGTATTGTTTAGGAAAGGGATTGTGGGCAATCTATAAATAGCAAAGAGGGCAAGTTTTAAAGCTCATTAAGGAATAATACTTCTTTGGTATATAGAAAACTAGGAAAAATGTTAGAATGAGTAACACCTCCAGAAAGAATGGAATTTTTTAACTGTATTTCAAAGCAGCAAGAATATTTTAAACATCTCTGGAATCTCTAACGTTTATAAGATCTATTTATTAGCTGCCACAAGCAAAACACTTCTAAGAATGAGTAAAACCTTTTAAACATTTCCCAGGACTTCTGAGACCGAGGTGTGTGCTTTGCATGTATATATAAAGTATAAATATGAATGTGTGTCAGTGTGTGGGAGGGAAGAACAATTTTCCCTTCTTACTCTCAAGAGAATGCCTGAAATTTAATTGAGGTAAAATAAATGTTCTTATCAGAAGTCACAATAGACCTTCCCAGTTTTGTTTGCGGCAGAGTTCAGGAGCCCTCCCCATGGCTTACTCTACCTTCCCCCACTTCAGATATTAACCTGGACATCATGCCTCCCAAACATTAAATGAGCTGTGAGATGTTTTATTACATTTCTCATGTGGCTAAGCTTAGTGTGGCTTTTAAGTGTTCCTCAGTATGCCGTGCTTACGCAAGTTATTTTCTGCTGTGGATTGTTGATGCTGCAGCAGAAGATAGAGTGATGTGCCTTGAATTCCAATGAGGAGAAGGTTTTGTTTTGTTTTGTTTTGTTGACTACGGAGTGAGTATTTTGAAAAGACTTATGACTCAGATTTTTCTCTGTATTTCAGGCTTAAAGCATTAGAAATGAATTGGTTTTAAGTGCTGCTAGGAAATGATTATGTATCTTTAGATAGTAAAGTTATTTTAAAATGTTATTATTTGTAAATTATGTTGTTTACTAAAATCTGTTTTAGCTAGTGACTTGTATTACATTTAGTTGGGATCTTCACAAAATGCAAAAGAACAATCAGAAACCCTAGAACATTGAAAATCTAATTTTTACAAACAGGGGGTAGAAAGTTTGCCAGCAAGAGCCTGAATTGTAACTGCATTAGACTTTCTTTTATTGCACTAAATTATTTCTGACCTTGTCATGACAATTAGGGAAAATTTATAAGCAATGAGGTGGGCAATTGAAGTGATGTGTATATTTTCTCAAACACCTTTAGGGGATTAAAACCTTTCAGTGTGTTCTATCCATCTGCTTATTTAGTGCTTGTATAACTGGAAGCAATTCTTTCCTCTTCCAGCAGTGATGCTCAGATCCCTAGTTCTTAAGGGCTGTGTATGAAACAGATTTTAAGGGATCCAGCCCTGATTAGAACAGTTAGCCTGTTAATGTCCTATGTATTTACAGTGGATTATTTGAAGGGAAGCAGGGGTTAAGTCAGCAGGTCTCTCAGCTTCCCCAGGGGTTAACCTGGCAGCCTGTTTGGCACACACAGGAGGGCTGACAGGTAGCAGGATTTGTCTAAGCAGTGTGCATGAGAGCCAACAAGGAAAACTGAATGCTCTGGATTAGTATTGGATTATGTTGTCAGAGTGAAGCCTGACGGACAAACTGCAGAGGAATAAAATGCAATCTGTTTGGGGAAAGAGACAGCATGCATAGCTTTCATTTTTCAAGAAATGACAAGAAAAATCATTAATAATTTGTAAATCCATGTCCATTAACTTTTCTCTTTGTTATCCCAAGGCAGTCTTTTTAACATGATTTTGCCACTATTCTATATCTGTTCTTTCTTGTGACAGATGGCAAGACAGATATGAAATTGCAATAGCACAATGTAAACCAAAGGGAAAAATATCTAGAAATCATAACACCTGGAATTGCTTAAGGTGAAATGGGGGGGAGGGGGGAGCTCTTTTTTTCCATCTTTCTTTTTGTGCTGAAAGATAAAGTTGAATATAATTTACATACTTCTCCTATTCTATAGTTTCCTTTGCATAATCCTCATTTACTTAAAAATACTGTGAGCAACATTCCATTATTTTCCATTAAAGGAAATGCATTACCGCTATTACTAACAAAGTTAATTCCCTGTTTTTCTTCATTTGGTTATTTCATTATTTTACTGCTCGAGTACTTAATGTTTTATGAGCTCTTATAAGAGGGTAAAAACGTTTAAAAAATTTTTTCCAGAAAAAATTACACCATTTTTCATTAAAATAACATTTCTCCTTGTGAATTACATGTAATTTGTTAGCAATGACTTGTTTGGCTGCAGAAAAAATAGTTCCTGCTTATGAACTTAAGTTGGATTTGATTTTCAGGAGATTACTACTTTGGGGGTTTATAGTTATTATTTTATAATAAATAAGGAACACACAAAATGTAAGCTGGCAAAAAAAGCTTACTTAAGGAGCAAATAAAATCCAGAAAATACTGTAAAAGTGTTGTGGACTTAATCTTTGTTAGTCAATTTTATACCAGACTTGTTCAGTTTTCACAAAGTCTATTTTTACCAAAATACTAAAACCATTTTATGGTGTCCTTAATACCAGAAAAAATGTTTCATCAGTTAGTGCTGGTTCGATTGAGTTGTTCCTGAGGCACTAGTAGAACAAAACAATTCATAAATATATTAGGACTAGAATTGTAATAATAGAGCAGAATAATTTGCAGGAAAAAAATCATTTGATAGATGTTTTTTCTACTTGTGAATTATCCAAAAGTAGAATCAATTTATTCAGAAGAGCAGGATAAATATTGTCTATGAATTAATCTTGGTCTGTTTCCAACTCTATTCAGCTTGTTGTGGATATTTGGTTTATCAAATCTGAGGTGGGTCGGGTTCATTTTCACTGAGCATGTAAAATGCACATTAAGTTTCTGCTTTCTTATCAGTGATATTTGTATTAAAGATTTTGGTGTTAATATTCCCACTTTTATCATATTTCCCTAAAATGTGTTCTGCCTGAAAGCAGTCTGGCTACCAATTTTGTTTGCTCAATTATTCATGGACAGTAAGTAGCAAAGTGGTGTGTGGAATTCCACAGCCAGCTTTTACTGACTAGTATAGAATTTGCTTTTGGTTATAACTCAGCTCTGGCTAAAAGTAATACAACACCGTATTTTTCCTCGTTACGGTGAGCAGATGAAGGTAAGACACAGGCAAGGCAGCTCTATGGAGTCAGAAGATAGCGTTTTTATAGGCAGCTGTTAATTTTCTGATTACAGTGTAGTAAATGGTTTTGCAGGTTAAAAGCTAAATTCCACTCTGACTAACAGCAGCATTGTTTAATCAGGGGAAGAATAGAGGAATATTTCTGGGTTCATAACTTCTGGAGAGTCCCCCTTGGCTGAGGAAAAGGAGAAAGAAAGAACTTCTGTAGAACTGCTCTCATGTCACAGTCTTCTAGTTCTCCATCCCCTCAATTTATAATAGCAGAGAGCACAATGAAACACAATATCACTGTTTTAACATTAGATGCTACATATGTGTGTGTGCATATGCATGTCTACTTATTCATAAAGTGATCTCAGGTTATCATCAGTCATCTGCCTTATAACTTTTTAGAAAATATTAGTTGGCTAACTGGGAATGTGGGTCAGAAAGTAAGCAAGTGGTAAAACCACCTCCTATACAGTAAAACGTTTATGCCCAAACCCATCCTGAACTGCACTTGAGTTCCTGCTCCTGATATTTGCAGTTGGCTATCTCTAGACCTTTAGAAATGCCTCCTTAATAGGAAACACTACCACAGAGTAGAATTCAGGTTGGATTAATTTGGGCCTTGTTGCATGTCAATTTTTAAAACATTTAATATTCTTTTAATATTAAGCATATGCTTCATTGCTTATCTGACTCAGGGCTGCTAGATTTGGTCCTGGAAAGCATAGTTGCTGGTGCATTTTATTATTGTTTTGGACTAAAAGAATAGATTTATTTTTCTTTTAAGCCCTGTAATCCATCTGGGCTTCTGTTTCCCCTTGAAAAGAGTAATAGTAACTGTATTTCAGAGAAGTTGTAGGGAGTGAAAATAGTGCGTCATGAATTTTTCTGGATAAAAGTTCAATTTAATAAACTGCCTATAGTGATCAGTGCTTACACCTAATCAAGTTTTTCAAAAATGGTCATATTGTACTTCCCTCTCTAAAATTTCAGTCCAGGTGACAATTTTATTCGAGTTATAAACCTTTGATCTAGTGATGGTTATTCATGAAGAAGTTTTCTACCAGTGTTTTTCAATTATTTTGAAATGACCAGACAATTAGAGTGGAATAGCAATGCAGTGTTGTTCTTGTTACCTTAAAGGTAAAAGAACCTCTGACAGTAGAGGAGGGCTGAGTTCTGGAGTAGCAAAGGATACTTTTAAAAGGTAAAAATTTTTAAATGCTTTGTTACAGATATATTTTGATTTTGTAACCAGTTTTTCACAAGAAGCAAAAAACATTTATTTTCTTATGTTTCTTATACCCTTTTCCATCAAGATAGGTATCATAGGTCCAGATTTTAAACAATGTATATAGATTATTGACATTGTTTATATACGAAAGAACTGAGATAATTCACTTGTTTACTCTGTTAACCTATTCCTGTGAACATTCACAATATTCACATTCACAGCTTTGAATAATTGAACTAATGAATAGGCCTAGGGCATTTTTCATCCTGCATATTTCAAAAATAGCTTACAAATACCTCCCCAATCTATAGCTGTCAAGTGGTTTCTTCCCTTATTGCTGAGCTAGAGTGAAAACTTCGCAAAGGTACACAACACTTGGGGCCAAAAGGTGAAGAAAATTGTAGAGATATATGGGTATAGATGCAGTATAACTTATGTGAGGAATTTAATTAACATCTAGTCATAATAATGTAACAGAATATCTAATAGTGAACGATAGTCAAGACTTCAGTATCGGTTTTCAGTGAAAAGCTTCCATGAAAGTGCTCTACTAGCACAGCTTTTTGCAGTATCTTTTAAATTAACTAGTCTCTTAAGTTTTCCCAGGAAAGGATGCTACCTGTGTAATGGGCAGGAGCAACTACATGTTGCTATAGTTTGACCTTTCCTAAAACAAGCCTATTCTAGTCTTGCGTAACCTTTCAGAACTGATGGAAATCACATCGCAGTTTGCTATGGCTGCAAACCATTATTCCACAGGAATAAAAACAAGAAAAATGCTGTTAATTCTGTTATTCAGCTTTTAAACCTCTCCACATTGGGCCAAGTTGTCTGACCAGACTTGCATTAGTCATTGATTTCTTTGTCATGAATTTATGGGAAGTGACAGAAAACACTTTGGAATGCTCTTCTTTGGGATGTTAGTAATAGTAACTTTAGGAAAACTTTAATATCCTGTTCCCTTTTTCATATAAGAAAAGTTAGGCAATAATGCACAGAAATAACTGAAGTAGTAAATTATCAAGGAACATACTGTTTTAATGGAAATAAATCCATGATACTCTCACATATATCCTTCTGTTCCATGGGAATAAAAGTCTACATGACTTATTTATATGAAAGCATTTGTTAGGTATGCACATTAAAGAAAACTTTTAGCTACTGAAAGAATACTACTTCTGTATTGTTAACACTGCTTTAGCAGGTTGTGGTGCAAAAAGTAAGGGCTTTTTTGTGTTCCTTCTCTGTATTATCATCATTTACTCTATCATTCTTGACTCTCTGAGATCAAAATCAGATTGTTAGTTCCAAACTTCACCTCAAAAGAAAGTCCTTTCCCAATATTCAGTTTACGCTGTCTATATCTCTGTCTCCTACTGACTTCTGATATGTCCCTTTAGGCAATTTTGGGGCTTTAGAACTTATTTCAGAACTATAATTCTACTTTGCCATTCCACTTTGTCACAGGTTGTGTACTAAGGCTGTTTTCATCTTTACACATATATAACAAATACAGTTATCAAATATCCTGGCATGTGTATTTCAAGGACTGATTCCTTGATGCTGTTTTGTCCTGGATTATTACTGGGGACTTTGACTTTTACCAGCTGATGATACTTACACTACTACAGCAAGAGCTGTTGCATTCCCAGGGCTTTGGTAGAAGCACAGGAGAGAAGAGCCTACAGGAGTAGAGGAGCTGTGGGCTGTCACATGAAGAAGCACAGGGGAAAGTGTCCCCTACTAGGTTGCATGGCCTAACATGAGAGATTACTTCCCAGTATGTAACACGGCAATCCTGTGCTCCATTTTTATTTTAATCTGACTACCCTAAATAAAAGCCAGAGACATTCACTCTTTAAGTAGCTACCTCAGAATTTTGTAGTCTCAGAATTAGCACTGAGAGCCATAAAAGAAGTGGAAGAGTATTTCATGTATACATGATGGTGGAGTGGGCTCTCAGTCCCATTTGTAGGAAGAGTTGCAGGCTTTTATGATGCCGTGAGCTGGAAAGTATATAGTCCATCTTTTGAGATGGTGGTAAGAGATAGCGTAGTTTTGTCTATGAAAAGAGCAGATATGAAATTGGTAAGAGAGAAAAATAGCGTGATGTAACAGAATCACTTCTTACAGAGTTTCTCTCTCTTTTTCTTTCTCCCTCTCTCTTCTCTTCATCCCCATTTTTTCAGAGGAAAGGGAAAGTGTGACCACCAAAATACATTTCACAAGTTCACAGATTCTTCTATGACTGTACTCTAAAAAACACTTTGGAATACATAGCCTGAAATGTCACATCCAAATATCATGTTATTAGAAAGAGATCGCCACTGTTCACACACAGGTCAGTGCCACCAGGCTTCTCTAGGCTGCTGTTTGCAGTGTGTTTCTGGTTTTGAATTTTCCTGCTCTTAAGTCCAGGGGGCTCCCAAGTTCCTCAGAGCCAATTTCATCTTCTCTATTCTCTTAATGATCTACTGAATTCATAATGTGCTGAATGGCTTCTTTCCAATTTCTATTGCTAAATGTAAATACACAGAATATATTTAGTATATAGGAGCTGATAAATTGTGAGCATGTGTGGATGATGCATCTCTACTTCCTCTCTTGGCTTCGTGGTACCCCTCAGTGTATGCGGACTTGTTAGACTCTGAGTGAGAGCCCAGTGTTTCCTTTTTTTTTTTTTTTTTTTTTTTTTTTAATGACAGCCTTTCTGCATTTACAGGTCATCCAAACTCTACTTAAGCAGTGACATCCAGCACACAGGTTTGAGAGGGCTTGCAAGTTAATTCTGTCATTACTGTGTTGACAGGAGGCATATTACAGCTTTCAGCTGAAAATGTTACTTGTAATCTTTTAATCCCAAATTAGGTCAACATTTTATCAAGTTAATCTAACATGAAGATTAATTAGGCTAGTTAACACACGCACAGAGGTTATTTGTTTTGAGTCTACATTTAATCAAGGAGTTAGTCCTTAATACAATACACAATGTTCCCACTGCCCCCCCCCAACCCTAGCTACATCTCATTTCATCATTTTGATATCATGCACTGTTTAGGACCTAAAAATAGGAACAGGCCAAATTGAATTTCGTATTCAACCCACCCATAAACCTAAATGAAACAAAAAAATCCTATGTAGTTTGAGGGAGATTTGGATTTTCAAAAATAATATGCATTTGCGAAATTAAATCTATCATTGATATCATCAATTGTGCCTTTAAAGTTTTTTAGAAAAACAGTTTGCCACTAACATTGAACTGCTCCAGAATTTATTTGGAAATAATTGGTGGCATTCCAGGTTAATTCTTCATATAAAAATTATCAGCACTTGAAATGTGGAAGATACATGATGTTTTCTAAAGCAAGATTGATGCTACCATTAAATCCTTTAGGTTACAAAATGCAGAATGGCAGAAACTAAAACTGTTGAGAAAAATGTGCCAGGCAAATGGAAGTTTTATCCAGAGAGTTTCTCAAATTTGCAGCAGAGTTTCTGTCAAAGTAAAAGACTGCCATAACAGCTAACACCATGCCTGCTGTAGACCACTCACCTGAGAAGTGAGAGCTCTGGTTCAGATCCCTGCTACTCCTGTTTTGCAGCAAGTTTTTGACTCAGTCTGCAAATCCCATGTAAATGTTAGTAGCCAGCAAACTACTAGAAATATAAGGAAGGAGGGACTTGAAAAGCTTTTTTAAAGTATTTGCCACTCTGGAAAATGTTCCCCAGCACAAAAGAATGCACCTTCCGGTTTTGTGGGAATATGTCGCTAACCAAGGAAAACTCTGTTCCTTATAGTAAGGAAGGAGAGTGAGTTTCCTCCCATCCTGGTCAGGATGTCTTTTTAATAAAAAATTTAAGTTCTGCAAGGATACCTGAAATTATTTGCTGCAGTCATGCTGTCTTTTGCTTTTCTTTAGTTTCCCTGCAAAACTTGTTGCTCTTCGCTGTGTTTTCGAGAGGAAGAACAATGGCATTAGCAGAATGGAAAACAGAATGTGGCTGGTTTCTTTGTTTACCATTTTCATGCCATACTCCTTCCTAAAAATACTCTTTGGTATAGTTCTCTCAAATTAAATACCCCAAAGGAGGGGAGAAAAGATGGTTTGTATAGAGGGGGGTGGCATAAATCTGCTAACAGGGGTCATTAGACCGGACAAATGCCTTTCTCCCCTGAGTTTCCTAGATAAGGAGAACCTATCTAGTAGTTAAAAATTCCAAGAGTCATTCTGGATAGCATTACCGACCCCCCTGGGTGTTGCTGCAGAGTTCATGCCCTGTTTCATCAAATACACAGTGACATTCACCAGGGGCCATGCTAATTATAGGGATTTAGCAGACAATGTCTAAGAAAATTTCATCACAAAATAGCGTGTCTTTGTCTACAAGTGTTGGTTTCTTGATGTGCTAGGTTAGCAAAAAAAAAAGGAGGTAAAATGATTCTGCAGTTTGTTAGTGTATCTTTACAACAACATTAATCAACGTATTGAAATGTTAAGATACAATCTCCCCTGCATTTACTGCCAGCAATATTGTGCTCTTTTGCCATTATATAGAGGAAAAGGGCTCAAGGTAGCTTAAAAATTCATGGATTATACATTAGTTCAGTCTTCTAACCCAATTGTTTTAATGAGCTACATGGTTGGTTCACTATAAAACATTTTTTTGGGGCAAGACTTAGATAACCCTTGCCTTATGCCAGGCCTGTTCAGGAGTTTGAATACCACTAAAGTGAGGGGGTTGTATATGGGTGAGGAAGGAAAATCAGACTCTGTTTTTCCTTCACTACCAGTTGAATTGTTGTTTGATTCTCAGAGAGAAAAGCTTGTGATTAAGGAATGAAGTCCCTTGGGTCTTTGGAATCAGGGTTTCATTTCTTCTAACCCAGACTTCCTGTATAGCCCTGGACAAATCACTCAGGGCTAAATACAGAAAGGGGCTTAACATTGCAACACCTGGCTTGACCAAAGTGTAATTCATAGGTTTTCCTTGTGCAATGACACACTCGCAATAGCCTGTGGCATGGTGCTCCCTGTGCTCTCCCAGGAGCTGATAGACAGGAGAGTTAAACACGTACCACTCAGATTCTGAATGAGAATCCCGCAGCTACTGTGTCTTGTACAAATTGTGCACCTACACGTGGCTGCTAGGCTATGTATTTTCTCCATCAAGCCTGTAAGGACATATATAAAGGAGTATATTAATGCAATTCAAAGTATTCTAGGCCTTATACAAAGCCTAATCTCATTTTCCATTTCCAGTATGCTTCACGTAGTTTGTACACGATGCAAGAACTTGAAATTACTGGTCTCTCTCTCCCTCCCTTCCTTTCTCCCTATCCCCCTCTCTCTCACACACACACAGATCTATATCTATACATGAAATTTATTCTTTTTTACTGATCAACTTAGAGTAGTTAATTATTGTTTTATTAAGCATTTATATGGAGATAATCAGATCAGACTCAGTTGCACAGGCACAGTGCAGACATTATAAAATGATCATAACTGCCTTTTAGTGGGAACAATACAAATTTACTTTGTTAACAAAAATGTTGCAGTGGAATTTTTGTTCAAAATTAACTTCAATGAAAGCATATGGGCATTCAGGACTCCTGAAAATTAACTCAACTACTTAAGCACCTTAGGAGCATAACTTCTGGCTGGCAAAAATCTGCCAGACATGATGATAGAAATATTCGTGTGATAAATAAGCACAAATGATGATGGAGAAAAGATTGAATTGACAGAGAGCTAGTGAGATAGCAATCAAAATGGCATACATCATAGAATTCACCTATTGTCGAATTTCAGGAATGTTAGACACTCCTAGTAACTCTGTCGTGATTCTCAGGAGACTGTTGCTGTATCTCCAACTTTTCTTGGACAATCTGTAAAAATATTTGAGTTCTGAAAGTGGGGTTCTGGGAATAGAAGAGGAGGTAGTTTTAATACAACTGTCGGGTCCATCAATACCTCATTTTTATAAAACAGCAACAGTGACAGAGATTCTTTCTTTTTATTTAACATTATTTTCTCTTTTTGCACACTGACATTCATCTTCTTTGTCTTTATTTTTTCTGAAAACAATTTTGAAGAGCCACATTTGTCTCATGCTCCACAGAGTGCCACATCGCGGCATTTTTCTGTGGATCTAAGGGTGTACAGCCAACACTATCCTCAGGAGACTGTTCCGCACTGGGGTGCAGGAAGTGTCTCAAACCATCTTGGCACTACCTGGATCCCAGTTGTATCTTCCCTCATGGGTTGTAGTGAGAACAGTCCTTATGGCCTTCTTGTTCCCCAAAGCAAAGGACCTGTGATTAGGTCTGGCTATCTGGTAAGGCATACCAATGGGGAAAAGGTTAGTGGTGGAGAGGAAGGGAGAGCTTTTGGAACCAGCTCTCATCCCTCTGCATTCACAGAGGGCATAACCCACAAACAGCATTTATTTTCCTAGTGATAGTTTATGGTACATTTTTGTATTTTTGTAAATATCTTCTGAATTTTTAGCCTTTTGATTAAATGGTTGGAAATATAAGATGCTCAGTTCCTTGACGATTTAACTCTAGGGTATTTCTGGTATTTCTGTCTCTGTAAGAATTTAGTCTCCTCTTTAGAATCTTCTTGCAATATGTTGTTCTTGCAATTCCTTTTCTTTTTAACTGTGGGGAAAAGGTCTGCAGAGCGTTTCCAGTGATCTCACTGCTAGCTGTCAAATAAATGCATTGGCAGATATGTTCATGTTTAATGGCTCCAGGAAGTGTTACTGACAATTCTAATCATATAACTTTTTGCAGATACACTCAAACCCAGACTATGCAAGGTCAGTTCACACAACCACACCAGGTTTTACTTTTCACAGAGTGGATTTTTTGAAAAGACTAATGAGCACATTTGCAGATGTAAGAGTTTATTACAAGTTGGTGTGTTTGTTTGTTTTTTTTTAATAGCACAAATGCAAAAGACCATCCAATGAGAAAAGCTAAAAGCAGGAGGTGAAGAGGTAAGTTCTAACATTATGATGTTGAGAAGTCTTCACATTAGTTAATAAATCAGACACCAGTTTAAAGATATATAGGTTTATATTATTTGTATTTTCTCCTAAAATATTTCAGTATGACTGTCATCAGAGAGGAGAGATTTTGATCAATGTATTAGTCATGATTTGCTGAAAGTTTAGGTGAGGAATCGATATTGTATATAAATTTTATTCCTGGAGATGGCCTTAAGCAGACACACATCTTGTCATTATGAGAGTCTCAGGGAGACCACACTTGGTAATATTCCAATGTATTGCAAATAGCCTGGTGCACATGACTCTGTATAAAGAGAACTTATGTAATTTTATGAATGGGATTTTTCCAAGGTGTACTGAAGTCAAAAGGAGTCCAAAACAAGTGTTTAGAAAGGTAAGGAGAGGCAAAATAAGGGTAATCTCAAAAAGCCTCTCTCCTGAGGGTATTTGTAAAGGATAGAACCTTGTCAAGTGCTTGTTATTACTGCACTCACCTGTAGGATGTACATTTATTTTTTCCAGACAAATTTAGTGCTTCAGTACACATTTGGTTAATGGGCCTCTGTGACATGTAAGTGCTACAGGGACTCATTGTCTTCATCTCTTCCTGCTGTCCTTTAAGTCAATATTAGTTTATAGAGAAGTGCCACAGTGCAATTAATTTGTCCTTCCAAGAATTCAGATTCATAAATCAGCCTCTTTCTCCCTCTCTCTCTCTCTTTTTTTCTACATGCTTCATGCTGAGGTAAACATTTGCGACAGCCAAAACTCAAAAGGTTGAAAGGTCTAATTCAGAAAGGGCTCCCTAAGCGGGTTACTTATCTTAAACATACAAATTCATCCAAACCTTTTTGCAAGTTTACCTTTTTCTATGTGCCATTATTTTCATTTCTACTCACTCAGGCTGTGCTCCTTATCCTCATACTATTTTTTTAATGGATCTCATTGTGCAATGTGGATGAACTCATTTTTTTGAAAGTTACTCCAGTCTCCGTTGTACTTAACAGAATGCAAACCATTTCTGGATTTATTAAAGCTCAAATAAATACCTTCTTGGCAACTCCCAGCAGTCTTCTCATAACCCTCTGTCTTGTTGAAATCCTTCCCCACATATGAGAAAGGCTGGCAATCTCCTCCATGCCAGCTACTGTCTTCAGATCTTGTTAGTTCTTGGGCAGCACAGGGAGACCCCGAGTAGTGTTAGGATGTGAATGAAGTAGGCTACCAGAGAAGGTGATAGGTTGGAGACCCACACCTCATTAGTCACATCACACTTCAAGATCAGGGCATATATCAGGTCAGGTAATTGACTAGGTCAGGATCGTGCGGGAGAAAAGTGGGGTCTCTTGAGGTTCATAAGGAAGAAAAGAGAAGAATGAAATAAAAGTGTCAAAAGAAAGGTGTGTGGTGGGGGAGAACAGATGACTCAAAGGATGGAAGAAACAGATCTCAAAACAGAGAGAAACAAAACTTCTCAGAATTTGTCCAAAAATCTTTGACTCTCTCAGTGATCTCTACCTTCATCTGCGATCCCTTTTTTTCAGCCCTCCAGCTGTCTCCAGCTACCTCCTACAACTCCAGAGAAACTTGCATCCTGTTTTAGTGATGCTTGATTCTAAGTCTGCAATGGTGTAAGCTAGCAATAGAGAAGTCTCACCATTTCTTCTTCTCTCCTACTTTATTTAGAAGAGAAAATAATCTTTTCCTGCCTTTCATTCTTCCTGCCCTTTCTACCAGAGTACAAATAAAAATTTCCTCAGAAAGTAGCAAAATGCACCTGTATTACATTTCTGCCAGACTAGGGTTTTCATTTTCAAATTCAGTAGTTTTTTCAAGTCAAAGTGGTTTGATTTGATTTGCTTTGGTTTTCTTTTGATGCTGCTTTCTGAGGACTAGATTCACAGCATGTCTGGATGAGGAGATGAAAGTGTCCCCTCCCATGCAGTATCTTGGTGACTAGGATGTCTTATAGCAGATTGGGCTTTGCATATTCCAGTTTGAATCCACTTCTTGGGCAGTTCCTTAACCACTGTGGAATGAGAAGCTGGTGATAACAGCAGAGAATATTTCTAATACTCTCTGGCTGATGCTGCATCTGGATTAAATATACCTGATGAAACTTCCTGCTCCACCAAATAACTCATTTTCTGACATATGTCATTACAACCAGGCCAGAGTGGTTTTCAGCCTTTAATACAAGGAATTTTGTCCATAGCAGAAGCGGAAGAAAACCTCTCTTTAGTAAAATATTAAATGCTGATTACAACAGTGCCCTGAAGATGGAGGTTCAAATCTGTTCAGGAAGAAGGAAAACTGAATTAAGGTTCACACATCTTTAAGGAATGTTTTATCTACTGCTTCTTCAGTTGCTAGAGAAAACCCAGAAGCAAGGATCTTCACTTCCTCCTATTTAAGCTCAAATGAAACTCATCCCCTTCCTTAAAAGAAAATATTCCTTTGTGACCTGTCCTGAAACTTCTGAAGGTTTTTGATTTTTTTAGAGCCTTCATATCCCTAAAGGAAAGATTACATTTTAGTGATTGCATGCAAAGCAAGGGACACGAACAATCCAAAAGCCCCAGGTCAGGCTGCTGATTAATTAGTCTCCTGTGGGGCAGTATGCAGGAAACTTGAATTTAGCTCCTCAATGAGTTTGTGGAGACACCCACTACAACAGCACCCTCTCCACTGCCTGAAGTGAACAACTTAGCCGCCATTATTCATTCATCCCAAACTTGGACATTACATCCTTGAACGCTGGCCTCTTAGAAAGTGCTTTGCTTGTAGCCTTATGCCTTTTGCAGTGTTCTTGAAATAACAGAAACAGAGAGATTACAAAGGAGAATGGACACCATTACATGTCTTGAATTTCAGCAGGTGAACATGAAGTCCCTTCTGCTGAAAAGCAAAAGTCAAACAACAGGGAAAAAGATGCAGAAGTGTTTGCTTTCCGTTTATTCTACAAAACTCTAATCAGTAAAAAGAGAAGCTTATATATCTACTGACAAATTTTTGTATTTGCAAATAGAAAAAACAGTTGCTGGCTTCATAGCCTGGTTTTGTCTAAGTGCCAGAGTTCTGATTGTTTTCGTAATCTCTACTGAAAGTGAACAGAAAGTTTTGGGACGTAGAACTGAAAATCACATCCACATCCCTTTTACATATGTGCAAGCCCTAGAACAAAGGAAAATGCAGTGATAGTCATTAGAATTATTTCCTACAAGTATTAACATTCATATCAAGAGAGTACAGTGTATAAAAATCAAGAGTGAATGAGCATCTCAGTCCCACCATCATGGTTTAATCCAGGTTTTAGGCTTCTAAGGGTAGAGAATTAATCTCTCAAAGGTTATTTCCCTGTCAGTCACCCACATGGATGACATTACAGATAGTAAAGCATGCCCTCCTGAGCATCCATGAAAAAAAATGGCATTCCCATTAGAAAGTTAGCTAGTGACATGTAAAAAAATTAAAATGACTTTTCATTTATTGCAGAATAAGTATGCATATAAAGGTCGTTACTGTGAAACAAAAAATCCCTGTAAACTCGCACCTATTTCATTGTAACTTGTATGAGCTCACATTGTGAAATAATGGTTACTAGTAAGGACCATATTTCATTTTAATTTTCCTTTAGAAAGTAATAATGGATCCAGAAATACTTGCCTGAAGTTAGATCTGCACATAAGGAGGCAAAGAACGGTAGAGGTGGAAGAGGAAGGAGGGAAACAAAGTTAGTGCAAGCTTGAAGTGAACTTGGAGCAAGCCAAGGGGTTTAGGAATATGAAAGTGTAGTAAAATCTGGTTACTAAGACTGACTGAAAACTGAAGTATCTGACCTCAGATAATGATGTTATTTTTATGTTTGTTTTTTTCCTGAATTAGGATGAAAAAGCAAAATATCTAACCTTTTACACAATGCAAAGTTCAAAAAGCATTTCAGATTGAGTGTCAAAATATTCCTTTTTTAGGTCAATCTGTCATTAAACTATATTTGTATGAATCACTGCAGTATCTGTCCCTCTCTCTCACCCGTATGCTGGGCTCTGCAGCGCAGCACATCTCATCTGATCTGATACAGCGTGGCAGTTTAAGAAGTGCAGAGACTGCCCCGCATTCTGAACTTGTGCATCTGTCCAAGGAACAAGCTTGTTCATTTCTACTTTATTGTGTTGGTTTTATAATTGTGAAAAACTTCTTGAAAGAAACTTCTACAATCAGTGGTCAGAACTGTATATCCTTCTTGTGGGATTGTTCCTCTCCTAGGTGTTTAACAAATTTAAAAATTTAAATATAGTTGGGAAAATGTGTTGATCCATTATATCTACTATGAAGAAAAACACACGGTTCTGGTAGACTCATGCTAGTAACTATTAATAATATCATGTAAGATAGTGCTGAAGTACAGGCAGCTGATTTTGAATGGGGGAATTTGTTTATCCCAACTTAAAACTTTTAAGATATCCCCCTAAATGATACAAATTTGTTTAAATGCCCTTGTAAAGATGATTGTAGGTGTCCAAGCTGTTGTTATCCTTATTGGCAAGACATAGTACTGCAACTGCTACAATGAACAGGGGTTATTTTTTTCCTAGCTGAATGTTCCAGTCAGGCTGAGATCAAACTGCTTGATTATTTTTGGCATAAGACTCTCTGAAGCTAATTGAACTTTTCTGCAACATTACTTACTGTTTGGCTTCTTGGGACTTGCTCTGTTTCTACTGAGTACTCAGCTGGAACTACTTTCCAGGAATTTCACTGGAAGATTTTTCTGCCGGTTTAATCTTCACTTGTTTTCTTTTTCTTGTTTCCCTGTGATCCTGTTCTCCACAATAGTTAATACACAATTTACTTGTTTTAATTTGTGTAACAGATATTCTGTGACCAATCTGAAGTACTGTGGTTCTTCTATGTATATAGATCTACCTGTCTATACATATCTCTTAGGGATGGATGTTAGTGCTGCGTCTGGAAGTAAATTTATGTTTAGAATTGCTGCTTTATGAATGTTGCTGTTTGATACCAAAGGAGAAATCATTAGGTTTAGTTATACGTAGCCTTCTGTAATGCTTAATGATTAAAGTAAATGCCTTCTCTTTTTTCTCTTGTACCTTTCCTTTTCTTTCCCTTTTAAAAATCCATAATAGCTGCTAGATAGCTTTTTACAGCAGACATTAATTATTTTTTCTTGCTCTGACAAAGAAAGTAAAAGTCTGAGCTAAATTCATTGGTCGAGCTGTGTTTACGATTTATTTGTGATAATAGATACCAAAATAAAAAACCTGTATTTTTATAACCTGAAGGAAATGCAGGTAGAATACAGTTGGGTGACTTGGCATACTGTTTTGATAGTAGATAGTATTTGATGAAGTGATCTATAAGACACAGGTGGGACAGACTGCTATTTTGCAGCCTACCACATCAAAGTGTAGCTCCTTTCCTCTCTACTGGTAGAAAGAACTTATGGGAATCAGAGAATGATAGACATTCTTCTTAATTCAGGCCTTTGAAAGTTAGATGAATAATCTCAACCTATTAATAAAAGAAGAATATTGTGACCATATGTCTCATCTGTCCCATATTTGGCTTCAAAATCATATGCTGGTACATGCACACGCACAAACTGCATTCATATATCTGGGAATTGCCAGTGGTCATAAAGTTCTAACATTTTTCTTACTCTAAAATGCCACATCAGAAGAGGCTGACTACAGTTTAACAATGCCATATTTACTTGTTTGTTCTTACTAAAAGTTTGGGTGATTGTGGGTGAGATACCCAAACTTTTAGCCCTTTCAAAAGTTTTTTTTCTATCACATCTTCTAGTTCTTTTTTTATTCTTATATTTATTTTGCTACAGGGCTGGCCAGTAGTGCTACTGAAACGTGTTCATTTACAATAGTAAATAATAATTTATCAAAGTCTTATTCCAAAACAAATGAGTAGTCAGATAAAATCACAAAGGTCAGAGAATGGAGTGAAGCAGACCACCTGGTCCTGGGGCAGTGCGGGAGAAATGGTTCTCAGAGACACTTAAGGTGGGACTATGATGTTCCTGAACTGACTGTCAGTAGGACATCAGGGTGTTGTGAGGCTGTTGATGGAGATATTGCAGAGACAGGAGATGAAAGGGAGTCGAGTTACACAAATATGAGTTGGTGAATCTGGATAGATGTGTAATGATACCAAAGAACCTGAACATAATCCAAGCTTTAGATGATTTCTGTGCGAATTGAGAGCATTTGTTGGTACCGTGCAAATCCAAAGACTGAGCTAGATTCTATTCAGGTGCCCATTTCATGAACAAAGTAAGATGGGCTTGACAACAGAAACCTGACTTGGAGGCGAAGGGGTGTCTTCTGGCATTAATTTGTACATGCTATGCCAGAGCTGAGCAGATACACAGGACTGCTTTCCACCTTTACAGCCCCTCTTTCCCTGATTCCAAAATGATGAGAAAATGTCTTCAATCTCTGTTTTAAACTAAAGCAGGTTATTTATAGTTTGCCTTTTCACTTTGTTTCATGCTCAGAAGGTTGTTTTGTGGCCAAATATTAGCTAAATAGTTGTTCTTTAGAGGCACCCATTCCATGGCCCCATAGTCAGAGCCGACTCTTAGGTATAGAGCTCTCTTGTCAACACTATGTCACTTAGGTAAGACTTGTGCTGGGGCAAATCCTTCATACCTTTATTCTCCTTCCTACTGTAGAGTAGTCAGAGGAGCACACAGCAAGAGAATTAGAGCCTCTGATTTGGGAACAGAGTTCACTTAATTTGAAACTCCAGAGGGAACTCCACTCTAACATGATCATTTCAAGAATCACTTGTTCTTGAAAATTGTATACGTGCTGCTCGTTGACCAGAGTATCATTCAAATATCAAATCAATGTGTGGTTCAAAATGTTTGCCCTCTCACAGGGCTGGACACGCTGGAGTGTATGCTCCTGGTTGTTATCTGTAATCTCAGTCAAGTGACTTCAGTTGTGCAGCTATTAACAGGAAAGTGACATTGCCTTACAAACTTTTCTAGCTTTAGTTACAGTTATTGCATTAACCTTGTAAAACAAAGATGATTATCCTGCCTAACCTTACAAGCCATGTACCCATTCTTCATATGGCTGAGCGGTACTTGGGCAGGCACAAGCGCAAATGGCGATGGGTGCCCTGGTGTCCCACCAGCCCCTTTCGCACGTGGGAGCGTGGCTAAACCCAGCCAGACCCAGTAATACCAGTGTCTGCTGGCTCATTTCCTCCCACCAGGGAGAAATTGTCTGTTCTAGCACAGCTCTTCACTGATGACACGATCTTGTCTCAGCACAAATGTTACAACTGAATTGCTTGCAAGCCAGATGGGGCTCAAGGGCTACGGGCTGGCCATCCCTGTTCTACAAAAGCAGAGAAAGCCTCTGTCAAAAACAAAGTGTCTTTTGCTGGTTGAAAAGGCAGAGCTTCACTTCTTCTGGGAACGCAAATGTAAACATGTATGCCAATCATCAGTGCAAGTCGAACTGTCAAAATCTTCCTTGAATAGAAATGCTTGGGAAACTATGCATTTGAAAATAGGCAGGCTTTTTTTTTTAAGGGCCTCAAGTAGTTTTGTGTCAATGATGTCTTAATATTATATGTAAAACATACTGATATGGCATAATATAATATATATATTTATTTTCCCTAAGACACTCTTTGCCTCCCCTCCCCAAACAGATCTTGTCACTTAATATAATAATAACTTGGCTGTCAATAGGAGCTGTTGACTTCAATCAGCTAGGAGTTGTCCAAGTGAATGGAAAATAGTGCCATTTGAAAACTTAAAAATATATATATGTGATGGACAACTCACAAGCTATATTTTATGTTAAGCCAAAATTTTTTTAATTTAAAGAGGCAATTAGCATAATTTATGGAGGAACTTATTAGCTTTTTAGAAGTGTTAAACATGTGCTGTTCCACTGGAAATCTATCAGAGTTGTAAGTGATCAGGAATGCTAAAAATTAAGTCCGTACAGCCCTCTGGCTCTGAGACAATATATTCCATGCTCTGAAGAGTCTCCTTCTGGCAGACTTTGATTTTGGGGTGGAGGGAGAGAGGAGAGGGCTGTTTTTTTCTTTTCTTTTTTTTTTTTTTAATTCTTTGGAGAAAATGATTTATTTTCCAAGTAATGTTACATTTTTAGAATGTGCGCGTTGATTGCAAGTAAGATTTCCTACATGAATCTCTTCTATAGAGACTGAGAATGTTTTTCTTAAAGTCAAAATTTTTCCAATGCTATTTTTGGCATCTCTCTCAATTACATTTGATGATACTAGGAATAATGCATATTAGGAAGGTCAAAGGCAAGGGGGAGAAATGAGACTTAAAATCAGGATGCTGGTAAACCATTCTAAATTGAATAGGAAGATGAAGGAATTCAACACGTTATAGATAAACTCTTTAAAGAGAAATAGTAGCTATAAGAAAAGTTCAAAATGGCAACAGATACAGTCAGCAAACACCAACTGTAAGATAAGATGGTGTCTGTGATACAACTTCAACCACCCCGATATCTGCTGGAAAGACA
>NW_020450692.1:33594-218550 GCF_003343035.1 Apteryx rowi
CCTTCTCTGGAGATATTCAAAACGCGCCTGGATGCAATCCTGTGCAATGTGCTCTAGGTGACCCTGCTTGAGCAGGGGGGTTGGACTAGATGATCTCCAGAGGTCCCTTCCAACCTCAACCATTCTGTGATTCTGTGATACACATTATCTAATGCTCAGGGCTATATTTTACCCAGATTATCCTTCACCTTCATATACCTGTTTGTGTTTAGAGGGGGAAAATTAAATGGATAGATAGATGTGTGTAAATGCACACACACATGCAGAAACATAATTCTATATTTTCTATTACATATATATTAAATACAAACATATCCCTGATTATATGTTGGGTTCCAGCAATAAAAAAAATGCACTTTCCAGTAACAAAATGAATATCTTAAAAAATGAGAAAGATTTTAAAAAACAAAAAAAGGAAAGAAAAGCACAGTAGGAAACCCAGTCATCCATTATGTTTATTCTTGTAAGATATATGCCAGGAGTATATCTGTTAACTACTCTGTAATTTTCAATGTATTCACAAACTGTTGCTGTCCATAGTTTTGTTTACATTGAAATATCTGAATACACCTCCAAAGATAAAACTGAAATACAACTTTCTTCCTATTATACATAGGAATAAAGAAATGGGCATGCATCTCTAATCACCATTTACAGCAATTTTAAAACTGATTTCAGAGGTGAAAAAGGTTTGGTTTTATGTGCACTGGATCTTAGAGTTATTAAAGACTGTAAAACTAGTATTCAGAGACTACATTTTTGAAGTAGGAAGAAACTATATTTGATTTGATTTAGATGTCTATAAAGCCAACTATAGCCACACCTAGCTTGGGAATTTAATATGAAATATTTTCATTGCTAATCTAGTGTTGGTGGGAATGTTTTATGATTTTGGCATGCCTACTATCAGATTAAAATGTTGTAAGATAGCAACAAGAATGGGTTTATTATTCTCTTTTATTTCACTTGCTGTCTGTCTGTGTCCCTTTGTAACTATTCTCTTAATGTCATCTACTTTCATCCTGTCTATGACAGTGTAGTGTGCAACCAAAGATCCCCACTTGTTTATTAGAAGTCCTCTTTGGTAATCAAGGTGAGGCCAAGTTGTCAACTTTTGTACCCACAGATACTTTGGGACACAAAATTGAAAGCTTAGAATGTGAAATCCATTTGTTTTGGTGATTGAAATCAAGCATTAGATCGAATAATCAGCACTGATCTCAAATGAAATATCTAGTCTAGTATATACATAAATTGCATGTTTGGCAGAAGATCTTGTAAAGAGCATGAAATGTATTTTTTGTTATCAGAACAGCAAACAGCGTCTGGATAGGACAAAAGATGTTTAATGCCAGTCATCTCGATCTGTATTTACCAGCCACCTCATCCTGTCTGTTGGTATTCCCACAGAGACAATTTCCCAGAAGCAGTGTTTTTCCAGACTGATAGTCAAGCATTTGCTCACTTATTATATATAAAGCAGAGGTTCCCTTTCCAGGGGCTTATGCTAATAAAGAGGAAATGTAGAGATATTCCTACTTAATAGGATATAGTGGATGTACCTAAAATGTTCTAAATCAGTCTCATCTCTGGCTCTACGAAAGAGTGGAGGATTACTTGACAGCATTACAGTTGAAAGCCATTGCGAGATATAGCATGTGATCAGTGTGTTTTTCATGGAAATTTGGCAGAATGTGACAAATTCCCTCGTTCTCTTACTCTCCCTTCCTTTTTCCCATACTTTCCTACTGTACATGCAGTATCCCATTTCAAAACAGCAGTGAGTCACTCCAGACATTTCTCAGGGATTATTGCACTTCATGGGCAGTGATATATCCAAGGCATTTAATAACCCCCCAGAAATGCTTTGCCTGAAGTGTCTTATTGCTAAAATGGGGCTAGCCCTACTCTGTTTCTCTTCCTACCCACTGAAACAGATGTAGAACTATGGAAAAGAGGCAAGAGATAACAGAATTGTTATTGTTTTGTTTACACTAAAGAATCAAAAAAACCCACACTACCTCGAAAAATAATTGAATCTGATTTGTGGACTTGCTCAGCCTCCCTGAGTTCTTGTTGACTTTGATGTGGGTAAGAGTCATCCACGCTTCACAGTATATGGTCAGCTCCTGTCAGGAACCAGCTGTAACAGATTACCTATTGTTTGCTGTTTTGCTCTACAGTATATTCAATGTTAAGACAAATGCAAATCTCCATTTGACCTGCTGCTGAGAAACCATGAAGAAGCCATAAGTTAAAGACACTGATTTAAGCAATTTAGATTTTGGTCACATTGATTCATCAGAAATTCAGTGTAATGGAAAAGATTCACCCTCCTCAGTTCTTCTCCTTAGAATATTTGAAAGACTCCTAAAATGCTAGGATATACTTCAGAGGCTACATCTATATTAGAGAATCAGGCTAACTCTATATGGAAATGAGATGAGGCACATAGCCTATACGAGAGCTACAGCTTTCTATGGGCAATTCCCAGCATGGGCAATGACCAGCCAGAAACCCTGATCGTACAGCTTTGCACCCCAACTGTTATTCTGAGTTAACTCCTCTTCTGGATCCCTTCCTTGATTTTGGCCTTTTCCACCATGAGGATGTGACATGGGAAAATCACAAAAGGTGATCACTAACTGGTGGACAGTCCATTTTACTGCCATGCTCGTACTCATAGTTTTAGTGATGCTATATAAAATGTTGCTTAATGTGTTTGTTAATTATTATCTCAAACAGTAAATACAAAGTGAATAGTTCTATTCTGTTATATGCTCCTTCTACAAAGTAATGGACTTGTACAAGTGTAAGTGGGAACAGGATTTGGCCCTAAATCAAAAAGTTTTTACTTTGTAAAACTGACCAGGTAAGGTTTGCGTATTTTCTCTGTTTGTGCAACACCCAGCACAGTGAAGCCCCCTTTCCCTTAAGGCAACGTCCTAATAGAAAAATAGCAATAGAAGTTAGAAGACTTTTAAAAAGTTGCAAGAAAACTACCTACCTGGAAAGGATTCAGTCACTTGCAGCAAACTGCCTTGGCCTTTGTAAATATAGTGGAAAAAACAGTATTTTCTTGTTTACTCCCTGAGCTATTGTAATCCATTGGCCCACCCTTTCTTACCTTAATTTCATCCCTCTCCCAGTATAAATCCAATTTTTTTGCTCAGACTCCATCTTGTCTTTTGCTCAAAAATGCAATGCATACCACAAAATTTGTGTAGCTTTCACAAACTTCATGCCCATTAACTACCTGCCAAAGCTATAGTAAGACTGAAAAAGTAGAAAAACATTCCTGTTTGACATGGATGTGAAAATAAGAAGCCAGGTTTTTATCCCACATCATGTTTTTATGAAGTGACCCTGTCTTTTTTTATGGTTCCCTCCTTTTCATTTCAAAACTATCCAAAAATTGTCCACGCTTTGGCGTGATAGTTTCCCTTTTATGCCTAGGAAGAACAGTCAAAGGATGCAGCAATAGTTTTTATGTTTCATAATACACTCCTGCTAAAGCATTTTTTAATCATTTCCATGCCTATAGAGAAGACTGATTTAGAATTTACAACACAAAGAAAGACCAGCACTGAAAAGGGCAAAGGAACCAGAGAGTGCTCCAAGAGCTTCTCTGTTAAATTATTTAGTACTTTATAGCTAGAGGTACATTCATCTGAACAGAAAGGCTGAAAAATAGTCCACTGTCGTCAGCTCTACATAGGAAAAGACCAACTTCTCAAGCAGTTTATCTCTTTGAAGACTCAATTTTTCCACACTGCTCAACTTTGAGAGACCACTAACTTAGATGTTTAAAGTCAGCGTAAGGTGTCCTGGCCTTCTCCAGCACACCACGCTCTTCAGATGCCCATTGGCACTTTGTGCTCTTTCAGAGCTTCCCTAGAGGAAATTATTACTTGGGCAACTTGGTATGTGATCACCAGAAGGGCATGGCCAGAGAAACTATAAAATTAGTTTAAATCTTAATGAAAATCCTGAAACTTAAAATAGGAACTTAGTTGAACAGACTGTAACTCATAGAAGGAGGTTAAATTTACCATTAAGTTCTCATCTACATTTTCAGTGCCAGAGTAACTCATCCTTCTCCACTGACAGGAGCCACTGTGGATCATGGAGGGCAATTATTTGTCAGGACAGTTGCTGGGTGACCTCTAGAGCTGCAGCTGGGCAAAGGGCTCAAGTTGCAGCAGTGACCTCCTGGATCACTTGCTCTTGTTAGGCAGCAAGGATCACATCAATCCTTCTGCTGTTACTTGGGGAACCACTGGGAGAGACATGGACAGTGCTGGACTGTTTTTCTTACTGTTTATGGGTAAAGGGATTGGAGTTCTCTTTCCGTAGGGAGTATTAGACCTTTCCTTTAACATCATCAGTAAACACCACCCTTTGTATAATGCATGGGTACTTTTTTGGTATATTCTTTTATTGTTTTATTGGTTCCTCTGACTGCTATGCAAAGCCATACTATATATGGGAACTCTTTCAGAAGTGGGATGACACCTCTGGTCTCATACAGGAATGCTATGTGGTGGAGGCAACTTATTTTGTCAGAGGCAAGAGGCCACCATGCACAAGGTCAACATCATGCCAGACAGACATGCAGATTTTTCCTTCGGACAAACTAATAAGCCACCTAGTGGACTGGGAGCACACAGTCAGCCAGGTGATTTTTTTGGCATCCTTTATTTCTTAGCTCCAAGAAGAGCTGAAGTATTTCTGGCATAGGCTATTAATGGATAAAAAGCATGCAGACTTCAGTGATCAGTCTGCTGCATAAAGTCCCAGGGCAAAGATGAGCAAGGAGCATATTAGAAGAGAAAAGGAGGAAAAAAAAAGACAAATTGAGCCAAGTGGGGTCTGTACTTTGTTCTTATATTTTTACTGGCAAAAATGCTGCTATATTGTTTTGCAGAGCTTCAGAGTTCTCAATTTACTGTGAATAACTCTTGGATCAAGCCATCAAAATGCAGTTTTAAAAAACTCAAGAGCTTCAGAATATGGAAATTATTATGGCAGATACTAGACAATCCCAAGATTTGTTTTAAAACTTCAGAGTCTTATAAAGGGACTCTTCTGCATTCTTAATGTTTGTACTCTATAATTAAGTTTCTGTGAAAGATACAGGGCAAGATTTTACTGTTTATCTATCTTAATTCTTATGGGGCATGACTTTACTGTTTATCTGTTTTAATTCTTATTCTGCTTCTGCAATTTCAGTATCACTTGATCACTACAGTTATTAGTAAGCTTATGCTTTTGCATAATCATACGTTCCAATTTTTGCCATATGAACTACCCTGTATTGTAAGTATTTTTTTAGAGACAAGGAAGAGGGCTGCTGAAAAGCAAGAACATTTTTTATATAGCAGTCGAGAAGTACTTCATCTATTCATTTAATTTTTCTATTTCATTAGGTGAAAATTAGGAAAAAAATAAGAAAGTTTCTTCTGGCCTTCAGGAATATGTAAAAGGGTGCTGGAGTTCTTAACTTCAGGTCATGACTGTGGTTTAAATACTTGAAATATGCATATCAAAGGGGAAAGAACAACCCAGGTTCATGTTTGTACTCTGTTAAGACTCAGGAAATTTGTTCTCATATTATTCTTTTTTTTAATTATATATTTGATATAATTTTTTTGTAGTTTCACTTAAAGTAATTGAAAAGTCCTGAACTAGAAAATTAGACAAAATGAAAAAATACATGCATTTAATATCTTCCAGGCTGAGAGCCAAGCCAGCCTATTCACACCATGAAGAGTTCCATTTAAGCCAATGGAAATACAATGGTGTGAGATCAGTTCTTGATCTGTCAAGATCAGCCACCTAAACAGTATGTAAAAGCCATACATTTGCAAGGAAAGACAATCCCTTAATTGCTAGTGGAGGCTGGTGACATCTGAAAGTAGATAGGCAAAACTGTCATAGGTCCGTGATCAGAGCCAGCTCAGAGCATCTGGTAAAGATCACAGAGTGTTAAACTCGCGTCTGCCTGTGATGCGGAGCCCCATATGTTAACTGCAATCCTGTGTACCAATTTGCACAAACAAATGCTGATTTTAAGATCGCACATTAAGTGGCTACTTTGCAAACTCCATTCGTTAGGGGTGTCTTCAGCTTTAGTGCAGTATCAAACATTACAGGGGACAGAGGGATATTCTGAAATGCTTTTACATTAACTAAGTACCTTGTTTGTACTTTCTCCTTTACACTTTTCTTCATACATATATGCAGGTTATTCAGCTGCATACAAAGCTCATCTCTTTTGAGTGTCTGTCAACATAAGGACAGTACTAAATAAATAAGTGTATGTTTATATAATAAAAGTTCTCACGATGTTCCAATAACTGCTGGTAATTAGAGTTACTGGAAGGACTGGCAAGCAAAATTATGAAACCATGCAAAACACCCTTTATAGTTATTAAAAAATCCAATTTATTAAAGCAAGATATAGATACTGCTAACTGATTCTAATGACTCTGAAGAAGAGTTTCTTGCACGTGAAGTGGGTTAGGAGATTTATAGCTTAGTAATATAGACTGCATTGTCTGTCAGTTTGGCTAATTCTCTTCCCGTCTTTACAGTTCATGTTTGTGTCAGTTATTTTCTAGTTAATAGAACCACACAAATCACAGACATTAAAATCTAGTAACTTGTACAGTTCGTTCTTCTGTGAGTATAAAATATAGCCTCCTCTGAGACCAACGCCAATCGGAAATTAGGCAACCAAAGTTGTGTACCAACATTTACATTCATTAATATGAGTAACTCTTTAAAATGCCACATTGCAATATTCTCCTAAGCAAGCAAGCAAGCAAGATACAAGCATGCAAACCATGTATGCAGTAAGTAATTTCACTAATTAATAAAGCCTTCATCAGAGTTTCTGTTGAAGGTCTGCTCTGGATGCCTACTAATGCCAGGATGTGGTTTCAGCAATTAAATGTCTGAAGAGAGGACTCCAGGTTCTGTGGGGTTTTGTGCTTGTGGTTGAGTTGTGATCCCCCCCGTGGCTGGCAGTGCCACGGATGCAGGCAGAACCCCTGCAGCCTCTGTCCTCCCTTCAACTTACGGGATGTCTTTTTGGTGGCATAAACTTAGGAGATGAGCGTGAGAGAATCCACTATTATTCTCAGCTCAGAGTAAGGATGCTTACCAGGCAAAAGTTGAAGCATGCTGAAACCTGCAAATCAGGACAATTTTTTAGTTATCTGGCCAGACAGAATGCAACAATATAATATAGTTAAGGCAAGGGCGTAACTCTGCCTCCCAGTGCTTTGAGAAGTGGGGGTAGCACAGACAGAATTTGGCAGGCGTGGGATGCCACAGCACTTAGTCTGACTGACTTCCTTTATGGTATGAACTGTCCTGATTAATTCAGCCAGTCCCAGAACCTGCCTCTGCGCTGAGGTCAGGAGGGCTGCCTGCCTCTTACCGCCAGTGCTGCCGGCCCTCCTTGTCTGCTGGCGCCGGGCTCAGACGCACAGAGACCTTCCTGTTCACTCCAGCAGATCATCTGCACTGCAGGGGGGCAGGCAAGGCAGGGAGAAGGGGCACTGGGAATAGAGCCACTGTTTGGTGCAAAAGTATCAGGCGGAGTCCTGAGAAACGGACAGGGATTTCGGAGAGCCGGCAGAATGGCAAGATGAAGAGAGAGCTGCACTCTAAGTAGATCATATCCTACAGAAGTCATTTGTGGCCTTGATTTTTAGAAGCTGAAATCCTCTTGGAATTGAACTTATATTGAAGCTGCTTACTGAAAAGCTGAAATGCCCTGTCTAATCCTTTTGTTGCTTTATCAAGTTGTTCTGGGAAAACAATTGCTTAATGTGTTATATGGAGATCAGTTTTGACAGTATTATGTTAATATGGGTCTCAGGACAGATAGCAGCAGGGGCAAAAATGTTGCATAGGAAAAGTTACCTCATAACTGAGGTACATAGTAAGTTTTGCAGTTAGATTTATATGCTGAGAAATCGAGTAATCACTGATGTTTCATGCAAGTGTCTCCAAAGCTTGGATTTAACTGGATCATATCAACTGAGGGAGAAAAAACAGAAACAGCTTTCCAAAGCTGGAAAAAGCAGGACAACAGGAGTACAGTACAGGAAGAAATGATGTGTGATGCACATGACATCTGATTTCAATATGATGACTTTTTTTGCCCTCTTTGAAAATGTGTCTGGAGTATGCCATTTGTTTTAATGACCATGCATTACTTGATTATTAAATTAAACATGACCTCTCTGTTCCTATCAACTTAGGAAAGAACTGCTGCTTTTGTAACTTTATAGATGGTTTTGTCAAGTAGATTTACACCGATTTATTCAAATAATTCTTATTATCTTCAAAAGTTATTCCAGTAAGTCTGGCACCTTGCGGTAGCTTTGTACCTTTGTTGTAATTTCAGTGAAGAGTTTGGAGATCATTGTTTCTTTTTCTCACTCTGAGATAGAGTTTCTCTATCCTTACCCCTATCTATTTCTTTCTTGGTATTTTGGCTGCCAGTTTTAGTTCCTTGGACAGCACTGTGTTCTTTGAAGTCAGAAGAAGAAGATATCTTTCCACATGATCAATAGGCATTTGGCTCCAAGTCTCCACTATTTTTAAAAATAATTACAAAAGTTTCCTGAGAGAGGAGAGAATAAATTCTCAAATGGTTAGGCATTCATCAGATGAGACACAGATAAGCAGATAAAATAGGGAGGAAAAAACCTGGATCAAACTGCTACAGCATCAAATATTTATGCTTTTACTTTAAAAGTTTTTGCTGGATGAGTTAACACTTGGCCCATTTGTACTGTGTATTTGGGGATTTTTTTAATGCTGTTCCTTTTTTCAGTTTAATAACAAGTAGTGAAATGCAATCACCTCTCCTTAAATTGCCACACTTTTAAGACACGCGTACCAGTTGTGACTGGCATGCAGAACTTAGAGCCGTCTTGTCCAGGGGATTGTCATGGCTCTGACAACACAGGATCCATGGGCTCAGGGTGTCAGCCTAGGTCAAACACTAATAGTCAAGAAGACATAGGAAACTAAAAGACAAATGCAAATTGGCGAGGGGTGAGAAGCATGAGAAAAACAAAGATGGGACTCAAAAAAAATCTATAGCTTGTATGAAGCTTGGAGTATAGACAGAGCTGTCACCGGAGGTCTGCCTGACAAACAGGTCAGAGCAGAAGAAAAATCTGTAAATGTTGCAGCAAGTGTGCATGGAAAGCACCAAATAGGGAATGAGTTATGTATTGCTACTAAAAATTACCATACCTCATAGCCGTTGGTTCCTACTATAAGTACACATAGCGATGCACTAAAAATGCAGATTGATAATGACTGCAGTAAATCCTTTCAGGGAAGGCTACAAATAGACAAATTTACTAGAGGGATGTGCAATGCAGCCAGGATTCGCTTGAAAGCCAGCAAGATGGAATGTTGCAAACACCTGATAATATGCTCTTCTCTTTTTATGAATAGCATATATTTGAAAAAAATGCAGGAATTATACTTTAATTAGACTTCTCCCATTTTATATAACTCCCATTTCTTTCATTTAATACAGACTAGAGATTACATCCTCACACTCCTACAAATGCAAAAATTAAGTACTGTTTTTTAGTGTAACTACTTAGCAGAAATAAGAGGTCTAGTACGAATTACTAAAAGGATGAGTAACTCTGCAGTAAAGTCTATCAAAATTTATAGTTGTTTTTAATGATAAGAGAGGATCTGGAATATGTGAGATAGGGGAATAAAATAAGAGCTAATATAACATTCTACCCCACAATGTAGTTTCTGTCTCTTAATTTGGCCTCCGTCCTGCAGTTGGAGATCTCTGTTTAGTCCCTGTAAACCAATGAGGCTCTGCAACTGGACTGAGACCCTCCCCTATGTGTATGGACTAGGAGATCAAGTCTTAGCAAATGGCAATCATCAAAATGTGATTTTGAAATGTGAAGGTGTGTTCATCCCTAGAAATTGGTGTGGCAGCCTCAGGAAATCAATCTTTTATAAATCTGGTTCTTCGAGGGTCTGGATAAAATCCGGGAATCTGCAAGAGCAGCATCTTTCACTATATTAAATTATACAAAATATACAGAGTTCAGAAATTGAAAGCAAGGCTAACCAAACTGTTTTCAGGCTTTAAAAATTGTTTCAAATGTGATTTGAATTTGGGGAAATTTTTCAGCTCTTTCATTTTAGTCCATGTCAATTTAATATATTTTGCTTAGTCTGTGCATGTATTATTCCATTAATTAAATTCCCACTATATTTTGTTTTCATACATGCAACTGCACTTGGATATTTAGCTTGTAATTACTTGTGCTAGAACAACAACTTTAGTTATCAGTGTGAGGAGTTAGGCATGCACACTAACAAAATCCAGCCAAAGAAACGGTGAAAAGTGCAAAAATCAAACCAAAGCACATGGCAAGGATTTCCAGTTCCTCCCAAGTATTTTTCTTGGGCTCTCATTCTTGCTCCCATATGAGAAATGTTCACAGTAGGTGTAGAGGAAAGTCGTTAAGGCAAATACTGCCATCTAGAGAAAAACAGAAAGAAGGTGCACAATTTCTTCAGTGGTAGGACTTTTACTTCCAGGGATCCCCAGGAGAAGCTGCGGGAAGAGTCCACAAGAATGGACTGCAGTGTCAGAGGTGAGAGTCATTGGCGTGCCCCTCGGCCAGCTGATGACTATGAACAGTCAGGTAATTCCCACCGAGTTGGAGCATGAAACAGTGAGAAAATCTTCACAAAGGGTTTTGAGTATGTATCAAGGATACTGAATGGCTCTCCCTTAGCCTGTCAAAATTATTTCATGATTGCAGAATTTTTCCTTTTTTCTTCCTTCTGTTTCTCTAAGAAAAGCTTTTATTCTAAATGTATTTTGTTTAAAGGAAGAAGTGCAAACGAAGTTTGCATTGTTTGCTGTCTATTGTTCATTTGCCTCTCTTCTTCATGTCACAAAGCCTCTCTCTTTACTCTTCAGCTGTTTTGGGGAATTAGGATTGCAAAATTCAAATAGAATGGCAAGCACAAAGAAACCACTGAAAATACCTGAAAGACCAGAAAGAAAAGTGGGGATTTACCTTGTCTCCATATATTATGTGTGCAACTATATAAACATCCCAGGGTGTTCAAAGACTGAGCTATGCATACTATGCCTGAATGGCAAAAATGTATTCTTGTAGGTACTTTCAAAACTCTGCTTGCAGTAGCATTTCTCTGAGCATAATGAAGATGACTCATTAGGAACTAGTGAGTTAAAAGGAGCCTGAAAATAATTCTGTATGTGCTTAGCTTTGTTATGCCCATTTACTTCTCTGAAATTATTTTGGACAGTTAACCATGTGAGTGATTTCAGAGTTCCGGTCTGAAATGTTCAAATGAATAAACACAGTAAAAATAAGGGGGACTTAACACATCACAAATGTACTTTTGATCTAATATAAGCAAATATATTCCAATGTCAGTGTGTAAAACAGTGTAAGGAGTTAGCAAGTTCTCTTTAGGATATATTTTTAAATGATGTGTTTTCTGTAACAAGGTAAGTTGTTAATGGTGAACTACATTTTGTCCTAGTAATGATATAGGTAGACAGCATGTGCGAAAGAAAATAAGGCAAATTCTTTGCCTGTCCTCTGAAGTACCCAAATAACAGTTGCAGTCTGAGAGTTTAGGAGAGCTTAGATTCCTCTCCATAAGTGCTGTCCTACAAGTGCAAAAGGTCAGGGTATGGGAGAACCACAATTTGTTCCAAGTATATGTGTATTTGCTGGAAAGTGTGCTACAAAGTGGAAGAGTGTGCATTTTCATCTGGAAACTGTGAAGGGGCTGGAGGACCTTTGAAGAAGTAGTAATAATTGTTCCTATATTTTATATATTTATTTATAACATATATAATGCTAGCAGGTGTCCTGTGGCTCAGGAATTGGTGAGACTGTGGGAGAGATATTTCTCTTTAATTTCCATACAAACTAAAAATGTAGCAATATAATGAGATGTAATGAACTCATAATACATCATTTTACAAAGCAATACTGTTTTAAATGTTAGTTGATAAGTGGAACATTTTCCTAGAAGTTCTAATGTATGTTGGTATCAGTGCTATTTTCCACCTGGAAATGTTTTCATTCCTCATATTTTGTATCCAACCCTTTCTTGCAGTGTGATTATATTGTAAATTGCTTGAATATAGTCTATGTAAAACACAATGGAATCGGAGGAAGGCTTAGCTCTACCATGCACCATAAAATTCTTTGGAGTCACAGAAGAGATTCTTTCTCTCTGCACACCTCTCCTGGGCTTTTGACACTGATACTTGTATCCAAAAGCCTAGACAGATTAAACTTACTTTTGCTTTGTTCTTCTAGATAAACTGTTAGTTGGGCTTTAAGCGTCAGACAGTAACTGTCGCAGCACAAAAGGACTGTTTGCCAGCCATTTTTATTTCATTGATGAGGAAGCCTCAAGTTTGAAATTGTGATGCAGGAAGGTCAAGCTATCTCTTTAACTACACAACAAGTACAATATGTTTTTTAATATATTTTATCTCTGGCTGCCATAGAGGATTAGAGAAATTAAATATAGGTTTTATAGTGATGCAAAGGGATGTTTTGAAGTGACAGTTCCATATGTTACAAAAAAAAAAAAAAATTACAGATGCCTAAAATGATGGGAAAGCTTCTGAGTTTTCACAAACACATAAAAACTTTCCAAAGGAGAATTCCCTGCTTTCATAAAATTGCTGATGACACTCTGCTTTTTTCTAGCATATGGTACTGTCTGTAAAGCACTTTAGCCTTCCAGAATGCCAATGATGCAAATAGAATCCTGCATTCCTGCTATGGGATATTTTTTGCTCTTCTTCAGGTTTATTTATTTGTGTTGCCAGATCTTCTTCTCTCAGTTCTTCTGTTCGGTATGATCAGTGGTTTATTATGACTAGGGAGAGTGGTATTCTAGAAAAAACAAGAGAGGAACAAACTTAGTTAAGATAGATTAAGAGTGGGTTTAAAGCAAGTCAAACTTCAAACTGTTTATGAGATTGCGAAAATTCAGTTAGGTTCTTTCTTCATCTTCATGTTTGGTTCTAAGTGTCTGGACATTTTACCTCTTCCCAGGATCACTGAAATTAGTCATGAGATTGGAAAAGAATGATTGTTATACATCCTAATGCAACCTCGTGTTGCAACTATTAAAGTAATAAGATTTAGAATTATAATTTGTGTTGAGTTCTTAAAAACAACAACAATAAATCCAACACCTGTAGATAGATTCCCTAACCAAGGCTTTAACTGGGATTTTACAGGTTCTTATTTAATTTGAAAATTTGGCCACCATGTTTGGGTCCTTCTAGGATTAAATTCCTATCTTAAGGCATGTTTTTTTTTTTAATTCTTGGCTCTAAGCATATTATTGGACTGGTCAGCCTTAGGTATATTACTTTAGGGTGAAAAAAAACCTTCGTTTTCCACTGGTAGCAGCCTTATTAGGGACCAGGGTGAAGGGCATGGTGGATGGAGGAAAGGACCCAGATACAGAAATAGATATGGGTCCCTGAGCCAGTCCTAGTCGCACACAATAGAATTGCTCAAGGGAGGCTGGAATTCAGCCTAATAACACTGATGCTTATATTGTAAATATAGTAACTAATATAATATTGCAAATATAATAACTAATAATGCAGTCTGTTATTAGCATATGTGTGCGTGTCTCTATTTTGCTGAGAAGTCTATGTAGCTAAAAAATGCATAATATACATTACAAATACATTTCTCCTTAATGCAAATACAAAGACAGCAAAGTTGCACAGATTTTTAATGCCTGAGATTCATCAGTTACAAGGCAAAAACTTGGTATCACAAGGAGTCAGTGGAAAAATTGTCACAGATTTAATGAACTACAGCTTCATTATCCAGTGGGCTTTTGTCTTACTGTGTTTTCAGACTTATTTTGCAACAGCTTTCCAGACAAGCCAGTCTCATCTGGAATCCGGTTTGTACTGAAAACTGCCAAGTTGAAAAGTCTTATTTCTGACATCTCTGTACTGTTGAGAGAGTGGAGATGGCCCCTGGATTCAGCACAGACTCAAGACTAAATTTGATTTAATTTAAATTTTGCATAAATTAAGAGCTTAGAATTAAAAGAATCGTACATTCTATTTTAGAAATCCATAGGATGGTATAAAAAAATATAACTTCCTGCTAGACTCTCTGGGCGTATCTTCACTGACTTTTAAGTGACCTTTTGCTAGAAATAAATGGGGCATATGGTAGTCCCTATATACAGATATAGGCATGCACAAATGCACACATACATTAGATAACATGCAACTGTCAAATGTGTCTGATATATCTGGCATCAGCATTAGTGAGTCTTCTCCCGTATGCCTGCTGCAGAACAGCTTACCACATCTAATGTCAAGCTCTTCCCTTCTCTTCCATTCTCTTGTGCATTTAGGGAGGTAGAAATTGTTTAAGGTCAGGTAGTGACAGAGAATTCTTCCAGGGAACATATTACATTTTGTTTTACTTTTTGCTGTTTGAGGTACTGCTTATTGTTGAGAAAAAGGACTCATCTTATATTTATGTTGCATAAATATAATTTAAAAAGTTAAAATACATTCCTAAAAGTATCTGTTTATACTTAGTAAACATGGTTGCCTCTTACATTAGCAGTCCTGGGTTCCAATCCTGATGGAATTTTATTTTTCATTCACTAATGTATTATAATGGCAATAGTCTTACTTTCTTTCTATTGAAGAAAACATACTAGCCAGGTTACATAAATTAGATCTGTTCATAAATATGAAACATTTAAAAACAGGTGAAAGAAATCAGAAGGCCACTTTAACAGTGATTCATAAAGGGCCATTTTACAGAAGTATATGTTAAGTGGCCATCTTGTGTGCTAAAGTGCTTCTCTTCGTGAATGTATTACAAAGCACAACACAGTCTACAAACTCAGAGTTAGTAAACAGTGATGTGGTGCCACAAGAGCAATGGTAGTTTATATCTATTTTTTCCTACACATCATAATTGGACAATAATGTAGGTTTGAAGATATAAGTGAAACTGCAGTGAGAACTGAATTTTGGCAGTGGACAGGATCTGGAATCTGTTGAAAACCAGAGATAAAAATGCTTAATTTTGGAACAAGCAGTACAAAATTCTAACTAGCTGGGACACTGATTTTATTTTGCCTAAAAGATGGCAATATAATTAGAATATAAATTCCAAACAGTATTCCAAAGTGCTAAGTTCAATACTGACATTTAGGGAAATCGTCCAAGAAATCAGGGCCAAGAACACCTGTCTTATTAGACATAAGCATGTCTTGTTTAATAACCCTTTTCAGATACATGTGGTTTTGATCTAGTTTTTGGGCTGTTTTGTTCTTTTTATTATATTGACCCCTTCTGTCTGTGCTAGACTCTTTGGGGATGTATAATCTACACCATTGTGTAACAAGGTTATTCCACCCCATCAGATGCTGATTATCGCAGACTGACCTACCACAAAGATTTGTGATAGGAGTTCTCCACCCCTCTCTAGAAAATGTGGCAAGAGGAATGAACTGTTGACAGGTTTCAAAAGGATCCTCAACTCTTCTGAAAAAAAGATTAATCAGTAAAATTCAAAAGAATATTCTACTTTCTGCAAACAAATCGGTTTGTCCTGTATCTTGAACTATGCCCCCCACTCATTCCTAAACCATTGTTGTTGCCTGATTTGATTGTCCAGTGACCTGTGCTTGGCTTCTGTTTGTGCTGTCCATGCTTGATGTTTGGTTTCCATCTATCGTGATTTTACCTTTCTCCTGAATGATAAACTCTGCATTCGGCTAATAGAAAGAGCTATAAAAATTAACCTAGTTAACTTTTATTAGCTTGTTTTGGTCAACTACAAACAGGGTGCGGCAAGACGCACCCCTGACCTGAGCACCTTCATCATCAACTTCTGTCATGTGACATGCCTGCCATATGCGAGTAGATAAGTATGGCTGATGTCTAAGTGCCATTTCAAAAACATAGGAATTAGGCAGTGTCTCTCACTCATAGTAAAAGCTTACCTGGATGTGAATGAGCTGTGATTTCCATAATCTACAAAGCAGGCAGTCTGAAATAGCTTCCCATACAGCATGAAAGAGTGCTTTTGAGGAGCTGAACAATGAACAAATTTCTGTTTGGACCTGTTGTCCATTGTAGTCTAGAAGAGGTAATATTGCATACACACAGTACGATTTATGGTCAAATACAGATATCAGCATCTGAGCTTCTGGCTCTCTGTATGCTCAGTGGAAAGTAATGAATGCACATCCACTCAATCTGAAATACCTGTCTGAAATACAGCAGATGAGTAACACATGAAGATTGCCTGTACCTGTTTACGGACTGTTGAGAGTAAGTAGGTAGTCTACTGAGACTGTCTCCCGTGTGGACATCTTAAGTTAGGTGAGCTAAGTCCCGTCCATTAAACCTTTGTTAGGCCTATTAATACAGTAACATCTCCAGAGAAGGTATATTGCCACAGTCAAAGTAGCTCTAGAACCCTGCTACATTTTTTCCTCTTATCAAGCTAAAGTGCTGGGGATGGGAGAAGTCTCTTTCAGAACATATACCATTATTTCTGTTTTATTCTTCCCAGATACTGCCACCATATTTTAAAAAAAGTAAATTGGAAGTGCTTTCAGGTTCCTGTGAAGTTGCAGAGCAGGACTGGTATGCAAAGAACAGCCGGTGACCTGTGGATCATTAAGCTACCTGCACATATCTTGACTTAATCTCTGGGCAGTAAAGCTTAATCTCAGGGTCTGGCCCATAATGACCGCTGTTTCTCATGCTTCAGAATAAAAAGAAAAGATTTCCTTTCTATTTGCAGGTAAATGCTGGCTACAGTTACTCACCGATGAAGCCTGAATTAAGGGGATCACTAGAGGCAGGAAACCTAACTTTGGCAAGATGCAGACAAACTGCCAAGCCATTCCTCACTCACTCACTCCTTGAGGCAAGACTCCCATTGCTGGAAAAAGGACAGGTTGCCTACATAGGTGTTTCAGGATTTGGTCCTGGACTGCTGTCTAGTATTTGCAAATAGAAATTAAGAGATAGATGCTTCTGATTCTAAAGAGAGAGAAACTAAAGTGCAACTTAGCTTGTCAGGTGGCAGAAAATGCTGAATCTCATTAAAGACAGATTTCAATATGACATCCACAAAATCAGACAATATTGCTTCTAAAGAAGTAGCTAAAAGCAGCAAAGATGATGAATTTAAGCAGTTAAAAAATCAGTATCAACCTAAAATATTGTTACTGCATTAGAGATAATACTACATTGTCCCTAATTATGTGTAAACTTCTGCATTAGAGATAATATTACATTGTCCCTAATTATGTGTAAACTTCAGTGGAAGTAAATTCATACCAATGTTACAGAGAAAAAATAATAATGTCCTGGATTGGGGTGTGGGTTTTTTGCAGCTTTCAGAAATTCTAGGAGATTGATTTAAAAAAATTATTTCAGAATAAATTTAAAAGTACTGTAACTATTATTTTGATCCAGGTGGATGGATATTAGATAATTTTAACTTAACAGTAGCTTTTATCTACTGCAGGTTTCTTAGACGTTTTGCCAGTCAGTTCTGCAGTGAACTAATGTATTACTCTGCAAGCATAAATTGCTTAGCAAAATCATGGAGCTAGCATGTTAAACAAAGGTTGTTTTAACCTGACTCAGAAATAAAAAGTATATTTAAAGCAGCCTAATTTTTCCCCTCTGTTGGACAGGCAAATATATGCAATTCTTTGGATTTTAGAAAAAGGAAGTTTCGATTACAAAATGAGCATATACATGTGAAAAATTGGTTTGGTATTTTTTAAGGCTTGGGCTAAGTGTCTTAGCATTAATGCGTAGATGAACTCACTTATCTCACTGAATAACCCTATTCTCCCATTCCCCCCCCCCCCAACACTGCCAAATGTGTCTGTAGTTTGATGGCATCTTTCCAGAGAGCGATGAACAGGTCAGATCAGCAACCAACTTTTTATCCATTGACATACAGACTGACTGATGGAAACTTCTAACAGCCTTAAGACTTTAAGCCTCAGTACAAGAGTTTACATCAGACCCTTCACAGAATGGGAAAGCCGTTTAATCCCAGAAACTGTTAAAACTTCCCGCAAGACAAAATAAACTACTGTGGTATAGGGTTTGTGTATTCTATTTATTATTTCTAAACAATTCAGTATGAAAGATAATAAACTTAGATCTCTGTGTGTTTTTTCTATTTAATCTGGCATCAGCGAGCGTTGGTACTTGAGTGATCTGCTTCAGATGGCAAGACTTTTATTCTCTGCCACTCGTAGCTTTTCCTGTGAATGCCTCCACTTGTCAGGTAGTGTTGGAAATCTTCCTTTCTCATTTCATTACAAAAGGATGATTTTTTTAAAAAGCTGAATAATTCTGTATTACAATCTGAAGTTTATTTTCCAACTAACACCTAAAAGATAAATTCTGAACTTATTTCCTATATTATTACCTTAATACAAAATTCTCTATGCAATTTCAAATCTCTGCGTATTCAGTGAAATAATTTTACATTACAGTCTATGAAATCTAAAACGCCTAAGTGGGAACCCACTTGGGCAGCACCTATGGTCTGTTTCTATTTGGGAGTGCAAAAGTTACTTTGCATTCTGCTTGTCACTCAGCAGCCACAGCCAAACTACTGCCAGCCTACAGCTGGTCACTGCTAAAAATGGACGACTTTTTTTTTTTTTTTTCCTTAAACCCAGAGTTTTCCCTTCCAAAAAGCTAGAAGGGCTTTCAGTACCTTTTACCGTGTGTAGTCCTAGGGGATAGATGAGAGCATACCATTTCCTACAAAGCACAGACATTAACAGAAGACTGTAATTTACTGTAATTTTTGCTAAAAAGTTCATTAGAAGCAGGTGCCTTACTGGATGGGGAGCTGATCAATAAATTCAGATTATCCAGACATTTTTAAAGCCAATGAGTACACATGAACTACTGAAACTTTTAAAAATCTTTATTAAAAATTGAAATTTTGTATTAGTCATCCACACATTCAAAAAAGACAAAGCACCAAACCCTTTTACAAAATCCATCATTTGCATTAGTTTATAGTTTAATGTAGAGTCGTATATCATCATTTGAAATCTAAGCAGGCATACAGCGTCGTTTGAAGGCCAGTTTAACAGAACTGTCCAATTCCTGACATCTTAATTCTCACGCTATAGAAATAAAAATATGTCTTAGATAAAGAATTTGCTGTCCATTTTTAAAGCTTTTTGTTTGTTCATTTTCACTCAGCCTAGGCCTCATTTACCACAGGATTTGTGCGGGATCCTTCTGGAGTGCCTCAGAGTTGTTAAGTGACAATCTAAAAGCCGATTTAGGATTAGCTAGCTTAACCAGGTGAACTGAGGGTTTCGCTATGATTGGGTAGAAAAGCCATAGCTGTGCTTGGAAGTCCATATTGTGATACTGAAGGGCTTTATCAACATCCTGAGAGGAGTGCATTCAGAATAGGTGGTGATGCGAATCTCACTAATCAGTGAAGGATTATCTGAGGCTCAAAGCTGTACTGCTTCTAATTCCTTCTTCATGACGCTGTTCATGCACTGCAAAATGATCTAGTGCAACACCAGAAGTATAAATATTAGATGAGACTCTTCAGTATCTTAATTAGCACTTTCTAAGGGAGTGGTTACGGAACAGCCAGGGGTAATCAGATGTTTTTAAAAAAAAAAAAAATCAGATGATTTCATATGCACAGTAACAGATACCATGTTATGCACAGCATATATCACTTACTGATTTTAAAAACAGTGCCAGCATAAACTGTAATGCCAATTTATTGACAGGATTTAGGGTTTCTAGTCACACCATTACTGTTTTGAAGACAGTGAGTCTGCATAGTTCTTTTTTCTTTTTGAAATATGTGGAATTCTCCACTGCCAGACTGCCTCTGTATGGTTTGGGAGTCTGCTCATGCCTGCCATGGTCATTTAAAATGATTTTCCCTATACATGTTGTTTAGCAGAAAAAAACAGGGAGAAAATTCAGGAAGCACTGAATGAAAGTGTTGGGTTTTTTTTCCTCCCGTGCCTTTAACATAGAGTAACAGTCTGTGAAATGTGGAGCTAATAATAAAACAAAATTACCATGGCTCTGTCAAAATCTTGTGCTTGGCCTTATAGTAAATGACAGTTTTTTCGAATTGAAAAGTTAGGTTAATTTTTCAGTGGAGTCTATTCCCAGTTTTTGTATTGGTAAAACAAGAGCTTCCCTAGTTTGCTTCACTACACATGTTGTCAAAATGACAGAACAAGATATCTTTAATTCCTAACATCTAGTTAGGTCTAGTATCTACAAGACCACCAACAGAGCAAGTGATTGCTTCCTAGCACTTGTAGCATTTTATATTCTTAAATATTCCATGGCTTCTTACCATCCTCGTTTTAGTCTGCTGGCCTGTAAGAAAAGAGTATTTACCAGGCATTGACAGCTCTTAAAATGTGTTGTTTATTAGACACCTCTCACTCTTGCTCTGTTCCTTAATTTTAAGTAAGATATAGAGGAAAGATGGACCATGAATAAAAACCCAGATTTGAGTTATCCAAACCACTGAAGAAACACGGATGTGGCTTCTTATTTTGCAATATGGGATCATCCATGGACTGTCTCCTTATAAAATCTTTCAATGAATATTTGGAGTTTTTCATGTTATGAATTTTTGGTTTAGTTTACTTTTTATGTAAATGAAGCTTAAAACAAATCAGTATTGTGATTTTACCAGAAAAATGTCAGTACTCATTATCAGGCACATCTATTTAAAGTCCAGAGGAAATAAAAATGAAAACTATCTCATATAAAGAAGGTTTTAATTTAAGATTAAATTGTAATACTGAATTTAAGATTATGTTCCTGTAGGTACTTCTGCTCACCGTGTGAAGTTCTCGCTTTCAAATGGGCTTGCAATATTTCTGTGAAAAGCAATAAAATAAACATCTTAGAAATGAGGGATTTTAAACACAAGTAATGTATTTCATTTCAATACTGTTTTCAAAACCAGATAGCAAGGTTTTATCTCCTGCTTTCTATGATACCCAGAAAGCATACATCCAGGTAGGCTTCAGATATTGTGTCAGAGGGCTTCCATTTCTATCACTCCTTAATGATGAATGAGGTGGTTCTTCTAAACAAATAAGCACTTCAGAGAGTTACCCTTGACAGGGCTGTTAATCCTGGGAGCCTGCCTTATCGCTGTAGAATTCAAGGGCTGAAGTTGTACAGTATCCCTGTACTGCCTGTCTCTTACGCGGCTGCTCTGGCTGGAAGTTGGGACGTAACTATTTCACATCTTACAGGGAAAGCTATGCTCAGCGCTTCTGTTCTGGTGTGCTCKCAGATAGAGGGCTTATCATCCTAGTGAGCGCCAGGCCTCTTAATATCTGGCTGAATTTCTCATTTGGATGGATGTGGTACAGTGATTTCCCTTCAGTGTTGTATTGTTTCCTTTGCAGTCTTTTTTCACCAAATACAGTAAATTATGGACTGTAGTACAAAGCATACCTTGAGCATTACTGAGCATCATGGCAAGTCACATCACACTCTCTTGTCGCAAATAAATTAAAGATGTGACCCTTAAGCACAACAGGACTTCACAAAATGGCAATTTTGAAGAAATGCAGAAAACCTTTCTGTCTTACAATTTTGCGTACCTGGCAGCAGCTATCATGCTTAATATCACCATTAAAACTATACAGTCTTTTAAAAATAAACTTTGTAGTAATATTCTAGTGGTATTACTGGGAGAATCTGGACCCATTTTCACATGATTGAAAACAATTATGAAGCCCCCTTTCAAATGGCTTTCATTCCTTCCCTCCGCCACCTCGCAAATTCCCCTTCCCCACCACCTGCCATAGAAATCTGGAACGCCACCAGGATCATTTGAAAACAATGAGTGAATATTTTTCATCCAAGTCAGATTCCTTATCCCCCAGAAGGTTTAGAACAGGCATGTGACATCAGCTGCTGTTTGAAAATCAAAGCATAATGTGTTTTCAGTTTATAAATTATAAAATATTCAAAAGCACAGACTAAGGAATTGGTTACACTGCTTGGTATCTAGAGCTGTTTGTCCCTTTTATCTCTGCTACTTCCCCCTCCCACTCCTTCCCTCCTTTTCTTCTTAAGGACAGAATGCAAAGAAAATGTAAATTTTATTGGCTTGGGCCTTGGAAAGATAAGAAGGAAAAAGATAATGCCAAAAAATAAATAAGGAGATGAGGTGAATAGAGGGTCTCTGCTGATGTGACACCAGGAGTTCCATTCATTAGTATCATTGCTTGTTCATCAAAAAGATCCCTAATGCAAAGTACCAGCTTTGTAAAGGCTTTTCTGAACACCGAGAACAAAACAGCACATTTATACTGTAGTAACTTTCATTCTAGGCTCTCAAAGATCTGCATAAATATTAATTGTTACAGATACCATGTGAGACACATATTTTAACACCCTCTTTGCAGATAGGATACTGTGAGTTGCAAATAGTTAAGGAGCCCAAGGACACAGGAGAGCATTCCAGAAATATTGAACAGCAAATGAATGTTTGGATCTGATCTTCAGAAAGAGTTTTCCTTAGGGGCAGGGAAAGCCCTGCACACATGGCTGATAGAAAATAGGCATACCATCACCCTCGGCTGCCTGCAGTGAAAAACACAAATCCTGTTAGATACAAAAGGTGAAATCCTTACTGAAGGGATGAGGAAACTCCCTGACTTAAGTGGAGCTGAGCTTTTCTTTGGATGCTTATTTCTGCTTAGTACATAGTTTGTCAGGGTAAAAAAGATGACTTAGGGTGTAGTTTGTTTCCATAGTTTTGATAGTGGCGAAGCTGGTATGAAAAATCCTCTCTGTCCTTCCTTACTCTAGCTGCACAGGCCTGCATCGCAGCGTGGTCCCTCCTCAGCTGTGCTGAGGGAACTGTACAGGGAGTCAGGCTATAAACCAGACCACTGAAATGATTGTGATTATTTTTTAAATCCTCAGTTTTCCTTAAGTAAGATGAGGGAAGAAGAAGATTTAGTTGGGGGTGTTTTCTCTTTTGTAAACCTAGATAATTTTACTGATCTGGATGACAGCAGAATCAGCAAACAGTTGCAGCAAATGTTGGAGATGGGAGTTAACTAGACTGGCATTGCTGCTAGAGAAAATACATTGTTGAAAAATGCCTCAAGAATTGAAAGTATTTGATTGTTTCTTTACTGCCAGTCCTCAGTAAGCCTCTGTATCCGTACAGATCCTAGCACAATGAAAGCTTGATGCTGATTCGGGTCTGAAAACCTCACTTATGACCCTTTTTCTATTGCAAAAATTTTGAATAGAATAATAGTAGAAAGGTGTCAGGTTTTAGAATTTGCTGAATACTGCTGTCAGTGACAAAAAATCAACCAGCATTAAAGAGACTTCATAAATCTTTGTGCAGTGGTGGGCACATGACTTCTTTCTAGTCTTAAAGAAAGGCGACTCACAATTTTGATTGCACTACACTAGACCTTGTTTGTTTTGTTATATCTCAGCTGACTTTATAACTCTTTATCTTTTAGCTAAGCAAATGCTTGAATATTTGCCATATCCCCAACATGATGTTTCTAAAACATATAAATCAAAAGAAAAACTGCAAACTAGATACAAAGTATTTTTTACTGATGAGAATCTATTTGCTTTCTATAGATATGTACCAATACAGAGACAAATATACTTCTCCCAATTACTCTTGTTTTGTCTTCATGTATCTATTGATTAGGACATTTATCTAAAGAATAAACAACAGCATCTTGGACAGTGTTATCAAATGTGATGTAATCATGGCATACAAAGATCTGATCCTGTGTTTTCCTGCCTTTGTTATCTCACAAACCACATCATTTTCTATTTAATTCTAGTCTTAACTCTGCAATAATTAACATTCTTTATTTTATAATAGGTTAGATGTGACTTATTTTGATCTATTTAGCTTTCATATGTAATTGATTGGGATAAATGATACTACTTAACTGTCATTTAGTGGTTTGGAACCTGTGGGAAAGCATTATATTGACTGAGTTTTATTATAGGATGAGTATATAAAATTGATTTTGATTCTTACAAGATTCATGCTGCCCATGTAGCACTTTTCATTATAAATGTCTGTTTGTGCTGCTCTACACTTTTTCCGTCAACCAGGCAGAAAATGTGCTGTTTTTCTCCTCTCTGTTTCCCAAAACCAAAGATTCACCCTGTAGTTAGAGTAGGCAGAATGCTATCCTGTCACATGTCTGGACTTTGAAAGCCCCAGAGTCTGCTTCAGCTCCCATTGAAGTCACTGGGAGTCTTGCCATAGACTTCAATAAGACTGGGAGGAGAGCCTATGTTTATTGTTAGCTGAGATATACTGAAGCTCTGTTCACAGTGAATTAGAATGAAAGGTCTGAATTGTTTCAGAGGTTTATGATGTGCAGACTTCAATTCCAGAGAACCTCTGTTTACAGGAGGAAAAAAATTCTGCATTCCTTGTACAGTCAGAATTTCCACTGAAGTCGATGAAATCTTTGCCTGAGTAAGGATAAACATGTGTGACCAAAGTAAATGATTTAGTGAAAAGCGAGCACATAACTGAAGTGTGCTTATTGCCAGTGTTCCTGTATTTTCTGTCATTTAGTTCTATAGAAGTATCAAAGGAAAACTAGCACATTTTAGTTACATATTTCCACTTACTGATGGTTGCTTTACAGTTGGTCGTGCACTATCTCCTTTCTTACAAGGAACGTTCATGTGAAGAGAAGGAATGGGAGAGGCTATTTAACGCTGTTCTCAGAAGAATTCTGGTTGACTTGAGAGGCATTATCCTGCCCTCCTTTCATTTCTTGTTGGTTTCTTCTGAAACTCTGATGGTTGCACAAGATTTGCAATGTACTTGCAAACTTCTGCCTGCCAGGGACCTTAGTTTCTGAAGAGAGAAGACTTCAGTGTATTGTTTCCCTTTGAACATGGGAGCAAAGTCAGCCATAACCTGATCCCAAACCATTTCCGCCTATGAACATGCTGAACCCTTGGTGTCTTAACAGTTGTATTGTCACAGATTAACCTGTCAAGGCTCTTCCAGAATAAGTACTTTGTGACATGTGTGCAGAGGCCTAGAAAACTGGGGTGCCCCAAATTTCCAATTAAAATGTGAAGGTTTGTGAGTAATTTTCTACTGAGACAAAAAATGAAAAAGGTACCTTAAATGAGGCAGAGTGGAACTAGGGGTTAATACATCTTCCAGATTAACCCTAAATCTTCAAAGGAAAGTACAACATCTTAATTTACCTTATCTATATGTAACAGAGTTTTGAGTACCCTCTTTGTCAGGAGCTTAGCAGCACTGATCCTTCCATGTCTTCACCCTGCAGTGGGAGCAGGTCAAATTCTGTAGCAGGAATAGTGCAGTAGGGATCTCCACAGGAGGTGAGGAGTGGGGTGGAATTACTCCCATGTGTCTCAGATTGTTTCTCAAGCTTATTGGGAAATGATGTACAGGGGGAAATGATGTTTGTAGGATGCATGTGAACCCTGGCTTTCAAGGCAAAAGTGAATGCTTAGAATTTGCAGAGAAGCACTGTTCGAAAAAAAAAAAAAGTAATTTCAAATTGAAGATGATATGCTGCACATTGAGAATAAGAGATGCTAAGAAAACAAAGGGCTTAATTTGAAATACATTAATTTTTCCACAGTCTGTATTATTCTCTGTCAAATATACTGGGAACACAAATCTGTATCTGCATTGATTGGATGAATTTCAAAGACCTTTTACCTGCTCTGTGTTTGTGTTGCCTCATATCTTTATGACATGGAATGAACTGCTTGGCGCCACGTTGCTGTTATCCATTAACCATTCCTGTTTTCCTAATCATCTTAGACTCCATCTTTCTCTGTCCTATCTGTTATTGTCTTTTGCAAAGAGATGTGATGTTCCTGTAGCCTGTTCTGGTTTGCATGACATGATTTGTGTTTCTGCCTACAAGGGTTTCTCTACTGAACCCTGTACATTATCTTCCCCCAACCCCCCTCCTCTGTAACCAGGAGAAGAGGGTCATACATCTGTAAAATGACAGCACTTATGAAAAATGGGAGTTTGGTACACATGGCTCTCATCAGACACAGACTCATCTTCCATGCCACAGACACTACTTGTTTCCTTGCAATGCAGACTGTAGCTGGAAACACAGGAAACACCTAATAAATTGCTTGACCTATCAAATTAACAAGTCATCAAGAAACTATTTTGGTAATCAATGAGCAAAGCAGAATTGTTTGCTTTCTGGCAGAGCAAGAAGAATGCATGGAGATGGAGCAAGTTCTTTTCTTCATCTCTCTCTTATAAACAGCATTTAACTGGATTATAAATTTGCGGCAGCACAGGGAAAAGTGTGAGAAATCTATTTTTACAATCGAAAGAACATTTAGAGCTAGAGTACATTGGCCTAAGCTTATGGCCGAGTAAGAGCTCAAAGAAATTCGGAAACACTTGGATATTTGACACTGTAATTATGGCCTCACTATTTCTGGTGTTTTTAGTGCTGATAATAATAAATATACAACAAAAATGAAATTGTCTGTTAAGAGTAGTGTGAAATGAAGTAAGTCTCAGTGTAGTCCCTGCTTCTGTTACTTACAGCCTAACAGAAAAACTACAGAGAAATGTAAAATATTGCAGTCTTCATCCAAAGCACCAAAACAAAATCAAACTGAGTAATTAACAATAAATCAAGAAGCAGCCATTTTCTTCTGTCTGATGTGGCCTGAGATGCAGAAATAGGCTGGCTCTTACTTCTGCTTAGGAAAGAGCTTCTGCAAATTAAGACTTAGTGACGGTTGTGGAGGCAACTACCAAAGATAGATGGAGCATATACTTCCCAGATGGCCTAGGGCACAGAAGAGCTGTTCCTATGARGAGAGTACAGTTCAGGGTATAAAAACATGACACAGGCTGGAAACTTGTAATAGTTTAAGTTATGTTATTTCTATAACTGTCCAAGGATGTTARTGCACAATGAAGACTGTTTGTGTTACAAGCTTAATAGTAGACATCTGCATGAGTACCCTGTTAAATCATGGTCTCAGTAATAATTTAATTATTTGTAAATATAAATAACATTAGTTACCTTGCTACTCCTCTGACATCCTCTTGCCTTTCTTGGGCTTTTCTATGGAACTGCATTTCCTGTTGTAGTAATGGACCTTTATTAATTCTCTATCAAATTTGTAGAGCCCCCTAGAAGTGTGTGCATCATTCTAAATGATCATTTACTTCCAGTATACTTTGTTTTTCTGTATTAAATAGATAGTAACTGAGTTCTGGTTGTATAGTAAGGAAGTAGTGTAAGAAATAAGTAACGTATCAAGGTATTATCTTGGAACATCATTTTTCCCCTTAAAGAAATTCTGCTAATAGTTTTAATCTATGGTATATTGCTGTACATTTTAGATATTTATCCAACATACTGAGTCCAATATGTGAGTCAAGCTTATAACTTTCTGGTTCTTAGGTCAAAGAAACAGAGGTTAAACCTAAATGTGAAGACTGAGAGTTATATGTCTAGCTTTTGATGCATACCTGTATTAGGAAAGAATAGTATCTGGTCCCTCTCTTGTGAAGTAAAGGTGTGAAAGTGGCTTTTATGACAGTGCCAGGATGGAAAGATGGCTGTTAAGGAGGAAGTGGGATTATGCAGAAATCCTTCTGACAAATTGTAAATTCAGAAATTTAGAAATTTGCGACATGCCACTTTTCTTCGTATTTTCAAAAAACTTTGGTTGCTTTGAAATCATGTGTCCTTTTTTTCTGTCCAAACACAGTTCCTTTTCTGTGGCCTTAGTTCAGCATATGGACTTCAGTCAGCTTTCTCATGTTTTAAATATGAGCATGTGTGTAAGTGCTTCCTTAAATTAAGGCTAAAAACAGATGATAGGGTCCTAGTCCTTTGGTAAACTGTGGTCAAACACAAGAAATCATACCTTGTGTAAATATTATAACAATTAAAAGTTGCCAAAATGATGATTGTGAAACTTAGCACTAAGTTCCAGAGAGGATACCAAGATGATGCTCATTTACAGCTGTGTAAATCTGAGTACAGCCAAGTCGGTGACTTGATAGTCTCATGCTACAAGTGCTGAGCATTGTCTCCAGTCTGTGTCTTTTATTGTTAATGTAAATTCAGGATAGAGTACTCACTGTTTCCCAGTACTTCTGCCTTTACGTTCGAGTAACAGAGACAGGATTGCGAACAGAATGTTTCAAAAACTAACAAAACACATTGCATCCTCAAGAGAAAATGTCTAGGGTATCAGAAATCGGCCATGTTATGTACTGTTATAGTGTAAACTTGGATTTATTCAGGGAGAACTTAAATATTGTAGTGTTAGAAGACACAGACAGCACATTTAAAACTTCAGAGTATTAAGAAATGAATTTCTTTTTAAGAGGAAGAAGCAGTGAATAGAACAGAACCAGACAGCCAACTGTAACATTTGATCAACTTTTTAAATCCAAACAGTTTTTATAAGTAAGCTGCCAAAATTTTCATGATTTCATAGCTCTGAGTTATGTTAATTAAGTTTCTATTTTTCAAAATATCCCAGCCAGAACTCATATCTAATAAACATCAAGGCATGAGAAATGCCATTCATTACTGGAATATTTGGTGAAGGTAGGATACCTTCATGTGAAATGAATTAATATGTTTATATACATTGATTTTTAAGAAAAAATATTTGCATCACAAAAAATGCTAAACGTTTGTTGCCTCCATCCTCAAACCCTAATCAAAAGGCACTGCAAGTCTTGTGGTATCAGAGCATATGTGATCAGATGATCAAGATTTGTCTTTTCTCTTTCAAATGTCTTTCTTCAGTATAAGAAAATCATATATTTTCTCTTTTTTTTAATCCATGGAAAGATTGAGATATCTTTAGTGTTTTCCTTTAAAGAACCCAAACCAACAAAAAATTCCCATTTTACACTCAGTATCCTTCCATAGTTTAGAAATATTCCTACCAGGTTCTATCTATAACAATTGTAGTAACTCATTTATCCATAATTCTACATTTCAAAAAGACAAATGACTCTAGATGAACTTCTTACAGCTTCCTCAAAAAAACCTTACTTATAGGTTAAGACATTCAGTCTGCAACAGCAAAAGTCTGGGTTAACCGTATAAACAGCTGATAAAAGAGCAATGAAAATGTTAGTTTGAATTCAGCTTTACCTAATAATAACTGTAATACCTAGTTGTTTTGTTTTTCATGTTATGTCACCATTTTGCTAAGTTTAATGTTCTTTGAATTGTGACTGTTTAGTTCGTGGGAGTTTTATGCGTTTCTCAATTCAACTCCTGGTTTAACAGATGTTTGTTTTAAAAGAGTTCCTTAGCAGTATAAATTATAGTAGATTAAATTGCTCATTTAAGGACCTGACAAAGTGACTCTCAGAGCATACCCTGGTATGTGAAACAAGGACAGTGAGTGCAAAAAACAGTGCATAGGTCTCCATGAAAAAAGTCCTCTTCCCATGTTTTAGAAAAGGACTCTGTCATACAAAAGTTATGCCTCCTGTTAAAGTAGTTGAGCCAGCTGCATCCCATGTGCTGAAAACGCTCTTGTCTCTTATTTCTCCTGTTCAATTATTGTGTCTATAAATTGCAGTAGGCCACCTGTGCAATGCACTCATCCAGAATAGCCCCAGAGGAAGCATTAACATATCAAGGCTCATAAAGCACAAATCCTTAAATGTAAAAACTGACACTTTCATCCTACTCCAGCCTACATCTATATAGACATTAAAACAGAAAGGAATAAAGAGTATTTTGCTATGTAGTTTGAGGGTTTTGTTCTCCTCTTGCTGAGGTCAACAGCAAAACTCCTCATGATTTTTAGTTGGGAACAGGATCAAGCCATAAAAAGCATGAATTCTGGTTATGTGTTTTAGAAACATATTTTGACTTCTGCCATCTATCAAGTTTGATGCCCTTATTTAAAAAAAAAATGCAGGAAGACTGCTGTTCTTGACTTTAAGTGTATTTTTGTTATTCCCAATCTAAAAGAATTAAATCAGATCTCTCCGGGGAAGGGGACTGAGCATTTGCACTGGCCAGAGGAAGGTGTCCAAATTAACAGAGCAATGGCATGCTGCTTCCAGCTCTAACAGTCTCTCTTTAAAGGAAAGGTTTAAGAATGATTATCCTTGTCTTGACATGTCAAGGGTAAAACAAGAAAACCTGAGACTGTTTTTTCCACCTCTTGGCAGAGCCATTGGCCATAGTGAATGTAAAGATGGCAGTTTTCCAGTTATTGGAATCAGCAGCATTAGTAACTTTTGAACAGGGGCAGATAAAGGTGAGGCCAAACATCTTCAGTCAACTTGAGTAATTCCTGAGCAATGTTTTTAAGAAAAAAATCTCTTTGAAGGAGCAACCATCCTCCAAAAGTGTCTAAAAACATCTCTCTTTTTTTTCTCTCTTTCTGTTTTTATCTTTGGGGCATATATGGTGCCATTGTTCAGCAAACAACTGTAATTGTATTTTGGGGACTGCATTTCTCTGTTCTTGGCATAGATTGGTATGGTGCCCTGCTGTTTCCCTCCATTCCTGTTTGTAAATTTAAGTGCACTTTCAGTCAAACCTTGCTCTGGGCCAAAGCACAGTTGTGTGTTTTGAAGCACCTCTTAGCAGAAGTACACTACTACACGCAACAGTGTTGTGCTTTGAGGGAAATGGGTTTGGATGTAGAAACTGTAGGTCATGTCTCTATTTACAGAAGGCAGACGATCAGGGCAGGTGCCTCAGAAGGTCAGCAAAGAACTGGGGAATGCAGATCTTCAGAAATAAAGGAAGACTCAAGGCAAATTCTTAACACTGATAGCAAATAGGGGTTTGTGGAGCTGACCATAAGCACTGCATGCCTAAGAACATGAACCTACTCTAATTTCAGGTTAGGATTCTATCCAAACCAGCTCTCACCTCAGACAAGTGAGCTGTCATTCTGTCAAAAAGACATCTTTCACTGACAATGTAGACGCATTTCTAAATTTTGTACATTTAAAAGCACATTGAAATGGCTGGGTGTTTACCTCAGCCCTTCATAAACAATGCTCTCCTTCACTACCTTGTACTTTAACTGTTTGATTCTCTTTCTTTTTTTTACTAATTCCTAGCTCCAACTCTATGACAGTTCCTAACACATCCACACATTGCAAATGTTTTCCTCTCTGCAGCACAATTAAACCCCTGACCTTCTATTTCCAGAAGCTAAAGAAATGCCAAATTGCCGCCAACACTTCATTATGTTAAATATTGGTCCTATGAGATTTGAATTTTCTCTAGCTATCCACATCCCTCTTTTTATTTCCTGTTTACTAGCATCATACAACTTTCTGTGATATCTAATGCTCCCAGAATAAGATACGTTTTTCATCAGATAAGGTTATTTGGGCTTTATGTTAATGATTTTCTTTTTCTGCAAAAATGTGTTTTGAATATTAACCAGTGTGAATTAGTCAGTATTACAAAACCTAAGAAAAGGAGAAAGAAAGTAAAATTTAATAATCTTAAGCATGGTACAAGAAGATTTTGTGGGCTTGGGTCCAGATCCTGCAAAAATACGTGTGCTCAACCTAACTCAGATGAGTAACTTCTGTCTTCAGTGCATTACTGAACCCTTACTTTTCAAGTGCACCCTTGCAAAAGCTTCCACAGCAAAAGCTTCCTAATTGGAGAGAGAAAACCATCCACAAAAAAATACTAGAGGGGCATTAAAAATAACAAAGGGGCATTAAAAGTCTTGAGGAACAAGCACTTTCATTCAGTAAAGGATTCAAAGCACATTCCATCGACTTTAGTACATATTGTCACATGTTCTTCTAAATCAGGTCTACATGAGTAATTATTGTGGCTGTGAGGCATGTGAGATCACTTGTGTAGATCACCAGGATCTTGATCTTTTTCCTTAACTCTGCTCTGAGGACAAATAAAAAAACCTTCTTATCCTTCTAATATATTAATCTTTATGTTTGCTTCATTGCATAGAAAGGTGACCTCAGCTATTGACATTAGTAGAGTTTTGTCATTCATTCAGTGAATACGGCACTGTTTTAGGATAGTGTTACTCTGGTCTCTGAGAATAAATGTTTTTTTAGGTTGTTAGTTCCTAAGATGCTGCCCAGGTCCGTTTTTCTGTGGTCATTCAAACTAGTGCTCTTGGTACTCACCCTTCCATGTATTCGCAACAGGCTCTGATAGCTTTCTTCACTGCTCAGTCCCTCTTTCAATTTTTCACCTAGTTAAGAATAGCATATGCGATCAAGCCAGACTGGTCATCTTTATGCAAAGTATACTGCAGTTCAAATGCAATTTTGGGGGCACAAAACTGTGTAATATCCTGTGACCCTTACCAGAATGCAAGGTCGGATTAAGATGATGATAATGGTCCCTCCTGGGCTTAAAATCTATTGATCTATTTGCATTATTTGTAACTGCATGAGATCCAGAGGTGTGTGAGCAGACATGGCAGTAGAATAATAACATCCAGTTAGCTCAGGCCTGTAGACATCTTGGACTAGTAGGTAGCTCAGCCTTCACCTTGGAGATAAAAATGGGCAACATACAGACATGCAAACTCTGTTCTTAATGGAGAGACCTATGGCAGAGGGGTTTTCCCACTGGTACACAGTTTTTTATAACATTCTTTTAAAATTTGTTGCTTAGCTGAGCAGAAATCCTTGCCTAGTAGGAAACAGATACTGTAAATCATTTGCAAAACATTTATACTTACCATGGTTGAACTTGCAAATGTCTGATCATTCTAAATCTCAGCATCATTTTTCATGGAGATTTAGAACTCAAAACAGGCTGAAAATGGTGTATATGCTAAACATATTGCCTGGAAATTGCTATGGTAGTATTACAGTAAAATTACAGTCCAGTTCCATGGTATCCTCTTTAGGCAGCTGCTGATGGAAAGCAAAGGTTTAACACATGGTAGAAAGATGTGTGGTATGAATAATTGTGTTTTTAAGGGGAAGGGTGTAAAAAGTATTCATCTCTGTTTTATATAGGAAAAGAGACTAGAGAAAGAGCAAGGCATATTCTCATTTATTGTATTTGTTCTTTTTGTGAAAGAAAAGAGGGKTTTTTTTCTGTTTTCTTTTTCTCTTTTTCTGGGAGTAAATAATAGCAGAGAATGGTTGGAGAATGTCAGAGTGCCCTTCTTGACTGTATCTTAATTAAGTGCATTCCATTTATGCAAACAATTGCCATATTTCTCTGAATTTCTTCTCTTCCCATAGTTTGGCTATGGTGTAATGGGAAACATTAGACTTTTCACCTAGATTTTTTTGATTCCGAATTTGCATTTTTTGTTTGTAACTGCTAAAGAAGTATTTCTGTGCATGAAAGCAGCTTCCCTCCTATTTCCCTATCCTACAGAACTGGATAAAAAGATAATGTGCTATCAAAAATGGAGTCGGTTCAGTGGCTCAACTTGCCAGACTGTTAAGCTTCCTTACTGCTTAGTGTCTCAAAGTCAGTCACTTTATTCCCAGTATTGCCAGTCATGTCAGGACTACATGTTTTAAAGTCAGCTGCATGTTTCCCTCATCTCAGGAAAGGAGGGAGCTATGGGCAGTCATTATTCAGCACTGTTATCCGCTGTCGGAGAGCAATGAAGCCACATGGCAAGCCTAAGCCATTTAGGCAGCCGGCTCCTGCTCACCACTCTGGAACAGCCCCACGCATTCCACAGTGTGGAGCGTAGATACCCATTTYATCTGCCGGTGCTATTTGAGAATTTGCTGCCAAAAAGTCCAAAATGCTGTTTAAAAAAAAAAAAAAAGAGGACAGAGCCTCATAAAAGAAATGATGGCCAATTTTAGATGGCTATGCCAAACGGAGGTAATGCTGTGAGCGTACAGCACAGCAAAAATGCTTGCTGGCCCTCTTTCAGAAAGCCATGAGGTACCTGTTTAAGCCACGCGCATGCTGCACACAGCCTTTTCTCTGCAGCTGCAGCAGCAGGTGTTTGGAAGGGGCAGCAAGGAGACAAACAGAAAAGGAGCAATAAAACAAATACAAATGTCCTTGTCTTTCCAATAACAGAACACTGCATGGATACCAAAATCACATGCAAGCTACCTGTAGCTTGTATATTAAATTGGAGAGAGTAATGACAAAAACCTCACAGAATGAAAATGTGGAGGTGTCATTCAGAATTTACATATAGAAGGAGCTTCACTGAAAACTGTGAAATTTTGTGAGTAAAGACCAGGCCTTAGGTTTTCACTCTGAAAATATCTCTGTTTTCACCCTTTTCTGCAAGAGATGCTAGCTGACGTAATGAGAGCATTGTAAGGTTTATTATATATCCTGGAATAGTTGGGTCCTGGGCAAGATTGCTGACACTGTGCCTTGGGGGATTTGTATGCAAATACCATTATCCTTTTCTCCCAGAACAATGTATTTGCTATGCTATATTGTGCTTATATTACCAAAAAAATAAGTTAATATCATTGGTGATAAGAATCCGTCCTCAGTGAATCTTTAGGCTACAAAACTGGCTTCAAGAATTAGTTGAAATTATATTTGCCTGTCTTTGAAAGGAATCTGGGGCAGATACAAACAGAAATAAGGCCAATTCCAACCACTCAACCTATCCTATGCACCCAATATATATATTTCAATTGCTGGACATTTGAAACCTGGATCCAACTCTAAAATGGCTATAAAAAACTTCAGACTGATTTCAAAAGACCCAAACTGAAGAATTTTGAGAGTAGAGGGGTTATTTTGGCACCAAAGGTAAAATGGAACAATCTCAACCCAATCCTGTTAAAAAATCATGCAGATGAATGCTCCAAATGTCATCTTTTCTGCTTCAGCAGAATTACAGTCTGAGTGTAAAGTCAAGCCAGGATCAGGGCAGGAGGTTTTTGGATTGGTCAAAATAGAACTTCAGCTGCAAAAGCCTCATAGCCAACCCAAATAAACATTTCAGAATAAGCAGAAGGACCAATCTTTGAATAGCATTGGTGAGATGCATGATGAGCTATGGTAATTAATTATCTACATTGTAACGAAGAGCTGTCTTCAATTAACATTACAACTTAAATCCAGGTTCAGATTTCCAGTACTCAAGTCTTCAGGGTCATCTAGAGCTCAGGCTATGACTTGACTCCACTTAATGCATTCCATTTTTCTGTTGTTTCCAGTGGATTTTTCTGTATGTTGGTTATATAGGTTTATAATCCCAGTCTTCCTTAGAACTGAGAGATAATTTTCTTTGGTAAATAGGCTGTGCGATACATGTTGTTTATGTGTCCAGTAAGTATTGCCTCTCTCTACTTTTTAGTACATTTCATTTGGCGCTGAACTGGTCAGTCTCCCTGCCCTGGGATACAACCATGGGCTAGCAAGAAGATTGTCATTAGGAAGATTAAAGAAAGTAGCTACATTTCTTCATAAGTCACTATAAACACTGAGCTGTCCCCCTGTGACCTCTAGCTGCTCTTAGTTACACATGTGCATGGAGATGAAGTTTGGGACAGAAATCCTCTTTGTAGCAGAGTACACCTGCCATTTCCATCATGCAGCAGCAGCAGCTCTACAGCAAGCAGTAAATCTGTCGGTGGGACCTAGCATTGAATGGTACCAGTGGTTTCATATCCAGCTATTTTGAGGCAAGCAGCAGAGTGAATTTTTCCCTTTGAAATGACATAATGCTTAGAAAACAAATTCATTTAGTCTTCCTCCTGCTCTGTCCAGCTCCCCGTAGGCTTCACATTCTGATTGTTTTCAGTTGGGATTCCCAGGTTTTATAAAATCAGATTTTTAAAAACAGGCTTCCTGTTTCCCAGCATGATGCCCAAAAAATAGATACCCAATCCGCTTTAGCCACTTTTTTCAGACATCTTTTGTTCTCTGAAGACTGGCATAGAAACCAGTGAGTTTAAACAAAGTTCACTTAGTGGAAATGTAGAATATCAGCATCTCAGAGAATCCAAAGACCTCCAGGCCAAGGACCTGACGAGTCCAGATGCAGCGAGGAATCTCAGAGGCACAAGCCTTATTGTGTCTTCACTAGGTTCCACTGGGCTCTTTCGCTCATCCAGAAGATGCCCAACAGTGGCACCAGTCTTAAACATGCAACATTTGATCTTGAGGAACAAAAGCAAAACACAAAAAAAAACTGAGAAAAGCCTCTCTAAAATGGTAATAAGTGGTAATCACATCAAGATACAGAATTTTGCACAGCACCAAGCTAGAGACCAAATGTCTAGGCTGCCTGAATATACCAACATTCTTTTATGCAAAGTGCATGGTAAAAGACAGGTCACTTTATATATTTATTATGCACTAAATATATGCCCTTAAAACTATGTTACATATTTTTAAAAATTATAAGTAAAAAATGCCAATTTAATTTAGTGACTTTTCTACTGTAATTCCTCTCTACTTCCATTTCTCCAAGTGACATAATACCTTGGCTTTCTTATGTGACTAGAAAGATTATCTGCTTTTATTTTAAAAAGTTAAAAGGTAAACCTGATAAATGCAGAGATATATATGGCTTCTATATTACCATTAAAAGTAGCCTAACATATTTACACAAGGAGTCATAAGCATTTCTTATTAACACTGGAATAAATGTGATTTCTACTCACTGCTGCGAGCCTTTAAATTGTGAGAATGGTAAAGGTGTTGGCTAGCTGGGCCTTCTGTCTGGATGAAAGGATAATGTAGTATTTTGCATCCTCATCAGTTCTTAGCTAACCAGAGCCTCAGATGTTATCTGCTGAAGGGCTACTTTAGTTAAATGAGTACCAGTCCACTAGGCACTGAGTTCACCTATTTTAATCAGAAATAGTCCTGCTGTGAGAGTCCCTAGGAATTCTTGAGATAGAAGAAAAAAAAACAGATGGATTGATTTTTCTTATAAATGAGAGTTAAGATAGAAACTAAATAATATAGTGAGTCTGTTGTAAGCATTTTAACATATTAACCACTGTAAACAAAGAAAGCTCCCTGCCAAGGAAAGAATAACAAGAGTCAAAAAACCAGTGTAAGAATAAGCAAGCATTCTTGCAAGTGTTTTTATATTTTATGCTTACTACTTGTAAGATACATTTACACTATATTTAGAGAGCTCTGATGGAGACCTCTTACCAAGGTCGTAGCAAGGTGGTTTAAACTGTTTTTTTCAACACTGTTCTGGCTATTGGCTGGAGAAAGCATTTTGTCTAGAAGCAGATGAAATGAAACCGTTTAGGAGAAGATCTTATTTTGTTGATAACTTCTAATATGGTAGCAATCCAAAATTAGCTATGTTTTAAATACTAAGTGTTTCATTTTTCAGTCACATAAAACATTATGAACTCTTTATTTCATGTAGTTATATTGACCCCTCCATAGGAACAGAAAAGGCTTGGACAGCTTTAATTGCAGTCTTGCTTTAGGCAGGAGGAGAAAAAAATATTAAGAGTATTGAAAATAGTTATCACTGTAAATATGAGAAATTCTTCCATTCCTTTCTTTCATAATATCAGAGTAAAGGAGCTTCCATGGAATCAGAAGGCAGCAAATTTAGAGCTGATGAAGTCTTTGTTTTTCTAACTCAGGGCCATAATTAACCTATGAAACTCCTTTCCACAAGACAGAAAGGTTATGAAAGAAATGAATAATTATTTGCATAACAAAATAATATGGCTGCAGTAGTAAACATTTTAAAAAGACAAGGCTAAAAAAACCCTGAAAACAGAGCTTAGGCGTATGTTAACCTACTTGCAGAGAGGATAAGGCAATTTGCTATGGCAGCAGCTTATCTGTGACCACCTGCTGCTCCTTCCTCAGACAGAGCTGGTATTGACCACTGCTGAGTGAAGGGCTCTGCAAAGAATGGCCGGCTGCTCTGGTTCTGAACGGCAATTTCTATTTTCTGTCTTACACTTCCAGTCATTTTCTACAGAGGGTCTGCGAAAAAAAATAAGTAAACCTCTAGGGACTGGGGTCTCTCTTGTCTCTGCTCTTGTCTCAAAGGTTGGATTTTCAAAAGCACTTCCATTGAATTCCTCAGAAATTTGTTTTGATGAATTTTGACACTTCTCAATACTGAAGTTTTTAAGAATTAGGTTTTTGCAAATTCATTAGAAAGTTGAACCATGGCAGAATGCAAAGCTATGGCCAGGGTCTGGATCCCTAAAGTTCTTTCTGCCCTCTGATAGGAAATGCCTCAGTTCAACTGTGTGATCAGCAGTAAGAAGTCCATGGCAAGCTTCAAAGAGAAGCTATTTGTGTCCACCACAGAAAGTCATGTACAATCTGAGATGCCTCTTTTAGTTGGATGGTAAGTCTTCCTTTGGGTCCTCAGCAGGACTGAGAAAGAGAAGACTGAGGAATATTAGCAGACCTGTCTCCACAGACACCCAGTTTAAAATGAGGAGGTGTAAAAAGCCTTAGTGTCACAACTCTTGGCAACAGCACAAGGAAATAAGGCAAGAGGCAAAGTCTGATTCTTGAAAGGATGCTGAGACTTGAGGGAGAAGTTAAACCCAAGAAGGCAGAAAGGCAGAGAGCCATCAGTAGGAGGTGAAAAGAAGGTGAAATGTAAGTTTTGCTGTAGTGGAATTTCTCTACACACCCCAAATCTGGGGTTAGACCTTCCATGTGATGCTGACTTGTATTCAAAACTGAAAGGATACAGCTAGTTTTGGACACCCCATCCATATAAGCAAATTGAAAAAAAGAGAGAGTGGAAGTTCATATATAGGGTAGGAGGCTGAGCGCACTACTAATAAGAACCAATAAGAGAAAATAAACTTCTCTTATGAAACYTATCATCATCATGCTAATAATTGTATGCACATTTCATCCAGGAAGCTGAATCTTAATCAAATAATAATGTGTATCCTCTTTGAAATGCCTCTTCATTTTGCTTTGAAGTGCCAGACTGCAACCAGAAGAGCACTTCTGTGTTTCTTACTTGACCTGCTCCCATCTGCTACCATCCAAAATTGACTGTCTTTCTCTCTGTCTCTTTCTATCTCCCCCCACTGCCCTTCCTTCTTATCCTCCTCAAATATATTTTTAAAATGAATGTCTGACCAAACCTTCTTCATCTGAGGGGGCAAAGACATGTCATCCGCATCAAGCTTGTGTGTAAGCAGTGCTGCCTCATGGATAAGATATTTGAAATGTAGCAAGAAAGATAATCTCCCTTTTATTGGCTTCATTCATATTGAAATGTATGATCAGAGTCAAAGTCTTAATCTTCACCTCACTTTCACAGCTGCTGAGCTAACCCTAGTGTGCGTCCCAGCCCTCTGTGAGAAAGCAAGGCCCCTCTGATTGGATTAAAGGGTGAAGAAAGGGAATGTCTTGTTACCCCTTTAGGCAACCCGGGCTTTCAGAACGAAGCTCGAATAACAAAAGGCAAGGAATCTGATCCAGCAAAAGCATGGCAGACTCCAGCAGACTTCAGCCAGTTGCAGCAGCTACAATGAGGTCACTTGTGACACACTGTATGGGGTGACTTCTCAATTTGTACTAAATCCTCTTTTTTCTCAACAGAAGGCAGGAGTAGGTGCCTCCACGTCTTCCTGCTGAGACAAGCCAATCAGCAGCCCTGAAGGGTAAACCAGAGCATTGAAGCTTCCCTTGCAAAGCCTCCTGTTAACAATTATCAGCTCCTAAAATGCAAAAGAAAAATATTGACTCCAGTTCACAATACCTATTTATTCAACAAAGTGGACAAAGAAACCTTTTCTCTTTTTCTAATGTCTGAGTCCAGCAGTGAAGCAGTTTTAAGTCTAAATGTCAACTTCGAATAAGATATCATTTTGGTGGCTTCCCCATCACATTTATTTAGCTCCTTACATCAGAAGAAGTTACTAATAATTACTAAGGGTATGTCTATTCCCATCCAGAAAAAGCTGGAAATTTGCCATAATTCTTGATAAAGATGTGAAAAGGGAAAAAGATTCTGTGGTAACACAGACCAATTGAAAAGGTTTTCTCTTTAATTATTATACTTTCTCAAGTGTAAACTGCACTCTCTTAGCAGTAAGGTTATGGAGAAAAAGTCTTCAGAGAACCCACATTGACTCTGAGGCAAGGGGGATCAGAGTGAGGGGAGAGCTGTAAGAGAGAAGCGAGTTATGGAGAATCAGCAGTAAGGATGTATTAGAGAAGAAAAGGCTGTGGGGTAAACCCCCCACACTTGAATACCCAACTGCAGTACTGCTTCATTAATTTTTTGGTCAGACTCATGAAAACATTCTGTGAACAACTATAAACCAAAGAAACTCTGAGCTGAGCTGCAGGTGTTTGCAGCAGCAGAGTGCCTTTTTTACAAAGATCATTTTCTGAATTAAAATGAAAGGAAAATGGAGTAAAAAGTGGAAAGGCTAAAACACCATGAAGCATGCAAATAGCACTCGTGTTAGAGATGGACTTAACCTCAGTATCTGCTACAACAGTGATGTGAACTTGGTGAGCTTCTGCATCCATTTCAACTTGGGGGTTCAACAGGGTTCAACAGGGTTTGGGCCCACCCTGGCACTAAACTTGCCTGGGGTATGGCATACACAGGACTTCGGTAATTAACAAATGTTAAATCTGGTCCCCAGAATGAATCCTTGATTCAAGCACCTACAAACACTTCATACTGCAGGCCTATCATTACAAACAGATTTGGCAGACAGAGATGCTGCTCTGAATTAATTGTGTTCAGGCAAAGTCCTTGGACAGACTCCAGTGGCTAAATCCATTTTAACCAGCCGTTTTTAAACCCATCCTTTGTTAGAGGAATTCTCACAGCATGAAGAGTCACTTCTACTCCAGGTCATCTTGATTTCTGCTGCGGGTCGAGTCAAGGTAGTACCATGGTTTGTGTGTCTTGTAAGTCCCTGTTTGTTCAGCACTGAAGGGGGATCACGGTCACCTTGCTATAAAGTAGAGCTATCCTCCAGGTGCTTTGCTTTGTTGGCAAGTATTGCTTTGATACTAGAGGGTTTGCAAAAATGGTTTAAAACTACCCTTTTCCTCCACTTCCTGATCTTGTGTCAAATCTTGATCAGCTGGACTGAGGGATTAAATATTGAAGCCTGCTTTTTACATTCAGCAGACTTTACTGTCCTTACAAGAAACCTTTTTTCCAGTGCTAACTAGAATGAAGTGCGATCTCTCCTCCTCCAGACCTGCACAGCTGGCCTGTAAGTAGACAAAATACCCAAACCCAGCATTCACAGCTTCCAGGAGGCTGCTGCCGTGGCAGCAGAAATGGAGATGTATTTAGTGACATGTCAATCAGCTTCGTGCTGCTCTTTTGTCAAAAGAGACAAAGAGCCAGTATTTATTTTCAAGCAGCATTTTTGCTGAGGTTCTAGAAAGATGGATGAACTGAAACTGACTTTGATTTGGAGCTAATGGCCCAAATCAATCACTGTAAGGAGCTGCTGCCTTACCTCAGGTAGAGGCATGAGCTGATGGTGTTTGGGCAACATACAAGCTGACAGCCTTATATTTGCTGATGTGTTTACCTCAGCCATAAACAAGCCTTCCACAGATTGGCCTATTGATAACTGGATTCTCAGTTTATGTTTATTATGATAGTATATGTGCTAATAAGTGGGGAAAATGTTTCAAACCTAAATAATTATGATAGAATTTAAAGAAACAGGGATCATATATTCTGTACAGTCGAGGGGGAAAAAAGGGGTTTTAGTCAAGCACATATAAATTTATACCCTTTGCCGTGTGCTAAGCTGTAATATAGGCTTTCATGCAGAAATGAATAATAGCTTTATTCAGCCCTCTCTAGATTGCCCTAACATGCTGCAACTTGATTAAGGGCATGAATTCAGGGCATGAATTTTCCTGATATAGTGAGATTACTGAAATTATCCCAAAAGAGCATGTTTGCTGCTCTGCATGCAAACATCTTCCATTGTCTCTTTAAGAACACACAAGGCAGGTCAAGAGAAGCTTAATTAATATGGAATTAGCACAAGTCAGTTTTGGTTTTTTATATTGTCTTGCCCTTTGTGGCCTTAGGGCAGCTGGCAGTTGGAGGAGATCATGCTCATATAAGTGTATTGATCAAACAGATTATTAGTTAAAGCCTATTTGTGTGCTATCTTTAGGGTAGCAGAACAGGAATTCTATATAGCACATACTGCTAGGCAGAAAGAGCCAACAGGTTTCTGCATTTTGGCAAGTCTGATTTAGAGCTAATAAGTAGTTGAGCTCTTCAGTACAGAAAAGGCAACAAAACAAGATTGTGGATTAGCTCTGTAGCTACATGCACTGGATTTCTTGCCTTGTTTAACACTTCATCTCAGTCAAGCAGCTCCCCCTTCCAAACTAGCATGCCTACAAAGGATCATTTAATGTCTCTCAGTCATCTGCGAGGTTCCAATACCTGGTTTGCAGAAATAATTGGGTTTCTTTAATGTCATTTGTTCTCAAATTTATTGGACAAGGATGAGCAAAAACAGGTTATTCATCTGATTGACGGAGCAGTGCACTCTTTGAATATCATATTACCATTATGTTGAAGCTCTCTGGAGCCAAATTTAGCATTTGCCAAGAACTTATTTCTCATTATTTATCCATGTTGCATGACAGTGCAGGGATTCAGAAAAGATCATTCTGTCATCTAAACTATTCATTTCTCTTCATAGTTGTACCAAGTCCATAGTGAGGCGACTGAATTAATCCTCAGATATTTAATGATGCTGTGCCGTGCACACATCTCATTAACTTAATGGATCCCCTATGGAAGGTATTGCACAGCAGAAGGAATCTCTACTGGAAACATGCTTTCTCAGCAATCCCTCCCCATGATAGTAAAAACTCAGCACAGTCAGGAGCCTTGGAGACAATGGATCCATGTTAATTAAGTCCCTGATCAAATATCTCAGTCCATCTACACTTGCAGAAGGTTGCCACTAAATTTGCAATGAACACCAAGAACATGCTCTTCTGTGCCACTGGTTGCCCCGCCTGGGATTTCAGGGATGTTCCTCAGGTTGTGTATGGTTACTTACTAGCTTTATTCCTGGATTTGGAAATGTACTGCTCATACTGCTTTAATTTAGTTTTATAGAAAATATTTTCTCTAGGTCATCAGCTCATTGCAATGGGTTTTTTTCATCACCAGAATCACAGTGAATCATGGTTGTTGTTTTTTTAATGACTTTTTTTACACAATTCACAAGTCAGAAGGGAACATTTATCCAAGAAACCTCCAAAATACGCAAGGCCTTCTGCCACACACCTGTTCAGTTGTGTCTGTGCCCATCCAAGTCCCATGTCTCACCCCGATTTGGATTTTGGATTTTCTAGAGAATTTGTAGGAAGCAGGAGAGAGAAGAAGATGGCATTTGGGCTGTTTATAATCTTTTTTAGATAGTATAACAACTATATCAAGTCTTTCAGCAGCTGAGAAAACTGATGTCTGTACATCTGAGTTCTTGGACAGGTTAAGAAGCCCCCTTAACATAGGATGTACACATATACGTACGCACATGCACATACTTCATCTCTCCCTCTCTCTCCCTCTCTCTCTCTTTCTGCTCTTTACATCAGTGGAATTAACATCATGAGCAATAAATGAATTAATCTGACAGTAAGCCCAAGCTTAACAATGAACTTCACATCTAAATCAGTTCCATGTCTCTGTGCTATGAGTATATGAAATGCATACATGGAAGCCAAGAACTGCCACCAGCAAAACCCCTCAGTTTGAAAATTAAAATCCCTCCCCTCCTGTATTCTCATGTAGATGATTCCTGCACATTCTTCCTGTCATTGTTGGGTGCCTCCAGTTTTGTAAACTAGAAATCTGATCACTGTATGTTACAACAGTTACCTGCATTTATTGTTACATAACAAATAGCAAGAAACAGTATTTAGAACAGAAAGAACTAAACCTCAGTATAGAAATGGAGCTAAATGAAAATAATGTCTAACAACAACCCATCTTTGATGTAAATGATGTAAATTAGGACAGCCTCAATTTCCAGACATTTAGGGCTGTGTTCTACAAAGTTCTGTAGTGCTTTACTAGCACCCGCTTCATAAAGCATTTTATAAAGCATTTCATAAAAACCTCATAAATACCTCATAAGTGCTTTTACTGTAATGATCACTCCCTGAAAACCAGAGTCAGTCATTTTCAAAGGGGGCAGTAAGAAAACAAATTTTCACACACATTTTTATTGTTACTAAAGGCTTTACTGCTGTTTATGATAATACTGGTGCAGGAGATGGCTTGATTCATTTCATATCACAGCTGTTCAGAACCTTTTCATAGAGGCTTTTTTCCTATTTTTCAAAGCAATTGACTTCATAATCAGAGCAAAACTACTTACTCAAAAAAATCTCTTAACAAAAGGACTGCAGTACCTAGCATGAAACAGGGTAGAGCAAGTCTGAGGCAGGAACGTGCTAAAATAATCATTTTGGGTCATCACTGGAATACTGTTTTATATCATGAAATGTTCTCATTCATTTTCAGGAAACATGGCTTATTTTTATGTTAATGGTTTTTTTTTTCTCCAAAGAGGTTCTATGAATTATCCCAAATAGATTAATGTGCTGACCTTTAGTCCCTAGAAACCAAAAGCTGGATTACAGCTGTGCACACCTTGAAAAGCTTAAATTTTAGCGTTCAGTTAAGATATGAGTTGCAAAGTTTAGAGATGCCTGAACTCAACCTTCTAAGGAAATAGAAAAATTAGCACAGGATTTTTCCAGGACTATTTATACATCTTCTGAAATAAAGAGGAAGGATGATCATTACCTTTGAAGAGTATACGCACAGGAAGCATATCCACTGGTGTAGGAGAATAAAAACCTGCAGTCATTCTTTGGGCTTCATGAAAGTAAAGCTCTTACAGATTTCCCTATACGTATTCAGTTCAACAATATTTTTGAAAAGACACTAGCAGTAACTGCAAGTTGCATCTTTGTTCTTAATCTCCACACTGGATGGTTGTTTTTTCAACAAGGTAGGTTATTTTGTCTGCGTGAAACACCTTGTCCTCACGAATGGTCAACCATACTGTGGTTAATAAGGGCCTTAACTGGTCAGTGTTTGGAAAAGGAGTTAAAAAGCTAAAAGGAAAGATTGTGACTTACTGTACACGGCTGATGCAGGCATGAGAATTCCCCTTACATTCACACTAGCTTTCATGATCTTGGACATGAATGCAAAGGTAAAAGTGGTTCCTTTCTCTATGGAGCAGAAAGTAGCATGTGAGTGAGTACACTGTGGAAAGGAAGGAAGGAAGGAAGGAAGGAAGGAAGGAAGGAAAGAAGTACAATTTAGCCATTTGATAGTTACAAACTACTATACTTTTGGGGAAACGGGACTGGGAGGGTTGGGAGGAAGAAGTGACAGTTCTGTTACTTATTATGTCTCCCAGGACTGTAGTAGAGCTGGTATAACTAATACCAACACATGCAGTTTTAGGCCAGATTGAAGATAAAAACTTGTCTGCATAGGAGCAAAAATATGGACAATTTTTGCAATAAAACTAAGTTTGATTGGCAACTTTTCRTGGCAATTTTTTTAAAAAGCTTCCATAATACTTGTGACACAAAATCACAACATTTCTTGTGAACTTCATTGATACAAAAATTGTGAACTGCACAGGGTTTTAGTCCCACAGGCCAGCGGAAAGGGCAGTGGTTGATGCTTGTTTGCATTCCCTGAGTCCTTGCACAATGTGAGCTGAATATTGTGAACTATGGTGTGTTGATAAGTGAATCATTTCCAATAAAATAAAAATTAGAACATACCTGTTCTAAGGCTGTTGTCTTAGCATTTTCAACTTGTCTGAAACCAGGAAGTGTCAAAAGCATTACAAGAAAACCTGTTCCTAAGACTTTGATTTATAGATTCAAAGAGGTTGGGTTGTGTTGAGATAATTATTTCAGTTTCTGGAAGGTGATCAAAATGAACCTTTCAAACATTTGGAGGTTCATCCAGTGCTGGAGGGTTGAGTGGTTGCTGTTTCTACTGTATGCACTATATCAGAGTTATTCATCAGCTGTCTAGTTTGATATATAGCGTTCATATGATACAGGAAGTTTCAGTTCTTGGTAAACTCCACATTCATTCATTTCATTTTACGGTACTAAATGTTCCTCAAGCATTAGACGTAATTGCAGAGAAAAAAATGACATTAAAGTATCACTTAAAAGAAGTCCTATTTACTGCAGTCACTGAAAAATCCAAACTCCATTATCAGAATCCAGTGGAAAGCAATTACCCGTATATAAGTGTACAGTGGGGGTAAGTATGGGTTTATTAAATAAAAATTTTATATCAAATAAACCTGTGATAGGTTTTCATGTTGCCTTTGGTTCAACAGTARTTTCAGAGCGTGAATGAGTTGTCTCAGTTTATGCTAAAGCTAGAGAGAGAGCAGTCCTATCCACAGGAAAACCGTCATAAAGCTGCCATTGTGTGAGATTATTCATGGATGACTCTCTACATGATTGCAATTAGAATTCAGCTATTTTTCTTCAGAAATATGAAATATATTACATAGAAGCAGGCCTGACAGCTCTTGTTCTGGTGTTTCTCATAAGCACTAGGGATCTATTTTAATGTGAATTTCATGGCTAAGGTACAAACTCATTATCTCATTCTTTGCATTGTCCTATTTTGGAGGAATTTTCTTTCAGGAAAGAAACATTTTGCATTACTTCAATTTGATAAAATGCATAATTAATGTCAGGCTTGTCTGGAGAATTGTAGGCATACAGCAGGTATGGCATGATTATCAGGCAGATAATGCTGACTGCGGATTTGTGGTGGGTCACACAGAGAACCAAACCAAGATGTGGAAGTGGGTTTGAGAGTCTCACACCAAGGTCCATGGCCAGCTTCTGAGTAAGCTGTACTTTTTAACTAAGGATTTCACCTTTGCAATACCTTACCTAAAACTGTGATGAATTCTTCACGTGAAATCTTTCCTTCAGGCTTGTATGTCTTATCAAACAGATCTGATGGGCTGCTTGATCAGAAGTTAGAAAAACTGTGCTGTGTCGGTAATCAGGAGTCAATGCAGGGCCTCAGCCTGAAGCTCTCTGAAGCTATGTTACATTACCACACTATTTGCTGACCAGAGATCTCAAGTCTAGGTCAAAGCAATCAACTGATTGCATTGCAAAGCTTACCATCATGTCAGGCATATCATATCAAAGGAAAGCTATAGGGCTAACAGACTARCTGGCAGCAGGACACAGTTAAAGTTTCTCTAAATGAATCTGTGTGGCACATAGGCTGTGTGTACAGTAGGCTTCTCAGAACAAATAGAGGCCCAGGAGCCCAGGACATTTACTTTGCTAGTACTGTAAGTGGTGCCACTAGTGAGTGGTAAAAATGTTTCAGCAAATCAAAGTTAAGACAAAAATTGAGCTCCAGGCATCCCTAGATGTGATTTTGACCAGTAACAGCTTTAGAATTCATTGACAGTCTTATTTATTTGCTTGCTTGTTTGCTTTTTGAGGGGTAGTAGTCATATAAGAATCTGGTCCCTTGGCACTGTTCAGGCACCTCAAAGATATAAAACTTGAGCCATTGTTTGTCAGCTTCTTGTTGTTACAAATCACAAGCGCCTGCTCTTGTACGGCTGCCATCTCTTATCCTGCTTGGCATAGCAAGCGGCAGTGCTGAGGGAGAGGAACAGAAATGTGCTGCGCTTGCCAGCCCTTGCCTTCTCAACCTATACCAAGGATGGGCAAAATAGCGGAGGGCAGGGGGGTGGAATGGGTAGGAGGAGGGACCTTCCAGACTCCAAATTTGAACCTGTGATGCAGCCTCTGTGTGTGTGTGTCTGTGTGCATATATAAACATATACATATATATATTTTAGAATTCAAATCCAAGTGTTTCATATTTGTACAGTAAGTCATTCATTTGGTTTTTGGATCAGTAAAATATTTAAATCATACAAACCTTAAGCTTCTTTATTTTATGAATCAATTGTAAATAACCTTTGAAATGCATGCGGGTGATGAAATACATTTGTTTGTTTGGAAAAGGTAATTTTACCAAGCCCAGAGAGGAACAGCCAGTCTTTTCTAGTAAATCCTTTGAATTGCTGCGAGAAATTTTGGTCTAGATAGCTGCAGTGACCTCTCGTGGTCTTCATGGGAACAAAGGCAATTCATCCCCCCACCTTCTTTACCTGCTTTTAGCACATGCAGATCAGTGCTGCTGGCTTCTTACTAAAATAAGGGACTAGAGTGCAAGGCTGGTGCATACGCATCTGTCATGCAGTGCTCCCAGCTTGACTGGTATTCTGAAAAAATCGTTTCTGCCCTCAAGTGTCATTCATCTGTTCTTACAAGTTCAGAGAAAGAAAGGTTTTTCAGACATGGCAAGTGGGCTTACTATATCAGGCCTCATTTATACCCTTAAATATTGGCTAACAAAAGTAGAAGTTGACGTCTTCCTAAGCCACTGGAAATGGGAGCAATCAACTCTCCGTAAAGAATCAGCAATGACACGAGTAGCTGAAATATCTATAACAGATGCCTCTATGTTACCTTTCACTGTCATCTTGCTTTTATTTCACCATCCCTGTCAGATTCCTGCTGGTTATAAATAATAGTGAGAAATCTCCATCACACATTTCCAGACTGGGAAGGCCTACACATCTTTTCACTCCAATATCTTTTTCTTATCACCTAAGGTTTTCTTTTGTTTTCTTTGAAGGTTTTTTGAGGGGTAGGAGGAGGAGGAAGGTTTTTTTAACATGGTGTCAAAGCATATCTATCAGTAATAAAAATGATTTTTTTTTTAACTGGAATTAATTCCACTTGTTAAATGTCCCCCATTGCTTCAGGTTGTCTTACGCCATGTATTGACTGGGGCTTTAGGTGCCTGGGAAACTATTTGTGAATTGTACAATCCATTTCTCCAGATGGACAGCTATTGCCCTGGGATTCCCTTGCCCCTTGCTCACTTTGGGCTTACATTGCTCTGATTTAAAAAAAATCAAGATATATAGTTTATGAATTGTTTTATATTGTCACATATTGTATATTTGTACATATCCGTATTGATTAGATGAGTCTGAACCAAACTACAATTGCACACCACCTATTTACTCCCCAGATACTGACTGCAGTGTTCAGACTCCAAACCCGGATTCAGGTTTCACGCTTTGCCCATATATCTCTGTATGCATTGAATAGCAAAACCCTTCTCTTAAACTTGGTGTAAATGTTGAACATTTGAAATCCAGATCATGATCTTAATCAGGCAGCTTAGGTCTGTCTTTAGTATTGATAGCTCTTCTTAGGTGATAGAGAAGACAAAATTGCTAGAGCAATAATAGATTACCCCAAGCTCTCAGTGGTAGGGGATAAGGAAAAAATTAACAATAGTCTCTAGAGGCACAAATAAGTGTGTATTGAATGGCTGTTGGATTCATTCTCACTGCCATCTGTTCTTTCAGTCTTCCATATGAGTATCGCATACTGAAACAGCATCGCTGCAATTGTCAGTCCTTTTAAATTTCTATTTTCCCTTATCTTTTTTTATGATTTTTAATGCTGTCAGACTGACTTTTCACATTTTTCTTAAGTTTCTTTCCATGTGATTCTTCATGTGTTTTTTGTAATGTCTTAGCTTTCTCTTAGATGAAGTTCAGCATCAGTATAGCAAAAATTGATGTATGTATTCTTTAATAATGAAATAGATCAGATGATTCCATTTTACTATTTATAACTAAAGGAACTATCCTCCTATTTTCCAGACTTTAGTCACATTCAATATATACGAAAAAAGATCAATTATTGTCTCTCATTTCCATCTCCTACAGAACGTAGGAAAGTGTCCTACATTCTGCTGACACTAATACAGTAGTTTTGAGATCCATGTCCAGACATGTCAGACATCTTACTGCGGAGAACAGGATGTGCTCTTCGGTACAACACAGACTCTCTGAACTTACTACCAAAGCCTGTCTAAAGTTTTGCACAAGAACTTAAGTGAGCAGGATATGTTATTTTAAGTGTACAAGTTTCAAGAGTTCTCCTAAAGCTCTGACCTTTTCCGCCAAATCCAGCTCTCAGTTAGAGGGGAAAAAAACATGGCCGCGACTCTAAAAGCAAAATTTTCTTGACTGACATATCTTTATGGGCTTATTGCATTTAAATAGGCGGTAAGCCAGTGCAGAACCCTCTTACTGAGGTCTGTGGGATTTCACCTAGTGTAACTGAGGAGTTTTGCATGATAGGTATTTTCATGGAGCCGTACATGGGGCCAAATGATAGGACCCTGAAGTCCTCTTAGAATGCATGAGAAGGACATTTGTTAGGAATAGCTTTAATTAAACATTGCCCTGTCTTTTTTTAGCCTCTTTAACCCTCATTGCAGCAAAGCACTGAAGCATTTGCTTAATTTGTAGTTTTTCAGTGGAACCTGAACATACGTTAAGTGATTTCCTGAATCAAAGTCTTGCAGCCTGAAAGATCTTATTCACATAGAAAACTCCCCGGTGTGTGGCAACTCACTGATGTGCCAACCATTATACAGTAATAGTTCATTACTGTTAGTGTTTCGGGCTTTGCAATATGCAGTTGTGATACACTATGCAGGCCTTTGCAGGTATCTCAAAGGAAAGTCATCGTTAATGATACCATCTGAAACAAACCCAAGCCCCAAATAGGGAGATGCCACCAAGACTAGAGAAGAAATCACTTTACAATGCCACCATAATAATAATATGTTAAAAGTAAACAGAAAGGTGTTGAGTTTTGCTCTCTTGTAAAGAGCGTAGAATTCCAGATTTGCAACTTTTTGAAGGAAGTCCTGCTACCTGTTCTCTCTAGCCTGGTTTTAGGTGGGTAGCAATTTTAGTGTCCAGTGCTCTCCTCCATGCTGATATCACAGGCCAGTGATTCAGTGTCCTTTATTATTTGAGGTCTGGAATAAGGATAGTAGTAATAATTAAGTTTCAATGCATTCCCACTGTGTAACACCGACTGTAGATCAGAGGTGAAAATATACATACGTCTGTATGCACAAGATGTTTCTCTGTGGTTGTCTTCTGTAGGTTTTTGTCATTATTATTCCTGCAAGTATAAATATTTACTATATTTGTCTACCTGGAGAAATAGTCCCATTTTCATGCTTATTTAAATGGACTAGCTTGGCTGCATTTGAGGTGCTTATTTTTACAGTGAATAAAAGCTTCCAAGAATTTGTTAACTGCAAGTGCAATCCAAATGTTTAGCATATAGATGAGAGAAGACATTTTAGGGTCATTGCTTTGCTAATACAAGTCTTTCATTTCATGTTATCACTCTCTTTTGAATTCCCTCTTTTTTTCTCCTGTTTCTTCACTACTGGGTGGGTTTTTATGGCAGGAAATGTACCAAGTTGAACGTCACAGATTTCTATCACAGATAATGGAAAAGGATGGAAAGTTCAAAGGCAGCTGATGGGAACTTTATTGGGTTTTCCTTAGGGAAAGGACACAGAAGTGAACATGTTTCTGAAGGCATCTATTGCATTACATGGGAGAGAAAATATACCTCAGACTGCAACAGAAGATGGAAACATACCCATATGAAAACCTAGTTTACTTGCATCAGAGATGCAAAGCAAATGCTCAAAATCTAATGTAAAAATAGTGAATCTGGTTCAAAAAAAGTAAAACTTATATTTTGCTCAAGCAAACTAATTTCAAATTCAGTATCTTTCCTGCAGGCAATATTTTACTGTCATTGCTTTCTAAGCCAGTCACAATTACCAATTTTTGTAGGGATCACACCATGTACATACATGCAGCTAAATTATTAATGTAAATGAAATCTTAGTGTTTAAAATAGCAGTGTAACAACTTAATTAACTTTAATTATTTCAAGACATACCATTGTGTACGTAAAAAGAATGTGTACAGTAACACAAGCATTTCCATTCTAGAACTTCTTTTCCATTTCTTGCTCTGTCAAACTTCTGAGGCTGGGTTTCTTCCCCAGCAGGAATTGCACTTTTAATTCTCAGCAGAATTGTCTAAGCTTTTTCTCAATATGAAATGGACATTAGTGACGTCTAGTGGTTAGAGCTACAGGAAGGGATCTAATAAACCTGAATAAAATTCCCACTTTTGAGGTTACTGAGCAAGTATGCAATCACTTTGCCTCAGTTTCCGCATCTATGAAATACTGCTGTCTCATGCAAAGTGCTTTGAGACCTCCCGATTTAAAAAACAAACAGAAAACTCCGCCTATTGTTGCTTTTCTTTACAAAAAGAGTAAACGCACACTCTCATGATTACAAAAAATGTTTGCAACTGTTTTCTTTTGGAACAGCTCTGGTACCTCAAATAAGGCAGAAATAAAGCTCAGTCAGTTGGTGTTTGGTGAAATCCATCTAAGTTTATAAAGATTTTAGGTACCCTGGGCATGTGCCATAAATTTTAAATAGTAAAAGATATTTGAAAGCTATTTGCCACTACTCTACTGCTACAAGGCATGAAGACTAAAAGTTCAGTGCTTACAGAATGAGTGAGGCTCCAGAGACCTTTGGGGTCAGTAGAAGTATTCCCATCACATTCAGGGGACTTTGAATGAGCCCCATATGTGCATCTTCTGCAAGAGAGAGCGTTCTGCTGCTCTCTCTTCAGAACTAACCAAGAGAATTTTAATGGGATATTTCTCTTCCTACCATACGGATCAGTGTCATCTTTTTCAGTTTCTTAACTACCTTTTTCACTTCAGAAACCTAGGAAATAAATGACTTTACAAGGGAGTATCAGATGAAAATTTAAGAAAAGCTGTAGTTAAGGCTGTCCTTAAAACCTTGCTTCCATCCTCTAGTATGTTTTGACATTGTCTTTATTCTCCTGTTCACTTTTTGCCTTTCATTAGAGCTCTGTGTCTGCAAATCCAGTGCTGCAAAATGAAAAGTGAGGGATATCTAGCAAACTACATGAGAAGCTGGGGAATCTGAAGGTCAGACCAAAGTTGGCTGCGATTACAGGATGCAAATCTAGAATGTCTTTGTGGTTATCCGTAGACTTCCAACTCGTATTAGCTACAATAAGTGGTAGCACGCTTAAGAGCAGGATTAGGTACATTCTGAATGGGAGGAAAGGAGACTGCTGGGTGGTGGGGTGGCCGTTCCTCTAGCACATAAAGCTGTCTGCTATACCTATAGGTGCCTACCACCTTCTTAAAACGTGTCCCTACCTCCTCGCCTCATACCCCCAGCAACTGGAAATGTGATGTTTCAGATTCCATTATGCTGCCATTGAAGTTACGGACAAAACTTTCATATATTTCAGTTCTTCATAGCCAGAGACATTTTTCATTTGAAATAAAGTCAACCATAGAAAATGAGGCATTCCGGATACAGCTTTGTTCCCACTGGAATTAATGGCAATAATCCATCTACTAAAAATTCTGTCTAGTAAAATTCACAGCTGCATGAAGAACTGAATAAGATCAGGCTTTGTTGTCCCGTTTTCCCCTCAGTGATGTTCATTTCCTTTCTTTTCCAAAGACACAAAAAGTAATAAGCAGCTGGATGGACAGAGAGACACATGCTTGAAGTCAAAGTTACTTAACTAGATTAAGTGGTAATCTTTTAAGTGTATTGTCAAACATACCATAAAAAGATCTGAAATGGCTCTTGAGTGCAAAAAAGCTGATGAGATGTGGTAACAGCACACCTCAAAATGTTTCTAAGTAGGCCTACGACTTCAAAATGTTACTTTCATCTTATTAAAGGGTGCATGGAATCTCAAAAGGTTTAAAGATTTTTTCTTATTAAATATTTCCTCTTTTCTTTTAACTCTAGGCTTTTAATACTAGAATTTTTATCATAATGAAGAAACTATTGCTTCCTCAAAGCAAACTCTAATAGATAAAAAGCCATTTCTAATCTATATGTATTACAGTAAAACACTTTAGACTGAGTTTTTCATGAATTTCCAAAACAGGACATTTGCATTTCATGTGTTGTATTTCTCGTAGCTCTGGGAATCAATAGCTTCTCGTAGGCATGGAACTCAGCGAAAGGAAAAAGAAGAGTCTACCTAAAAACCCTGCTTTCACTTTTAAAACAACTGCTCTCTTTCTATTGGTATTGCTATTTTCTGTCTGGCTTTACTGGCATCTCAATAGGAATTGAAGGGTAGCACAAGGTACAAAATATCTGTCAAAATGAATCAGAAAAATCACATGAACATCACTGATACTTAAATGCCAGGGCTTCTTGTGACACTTCCTTATACTAACTTGAATTATAATTTCAGGCAACCAGCCTCACTCAAATACCAGTCAAATTCAGGAGTGAGTCTACTCTGCTCTTTGCTGCTGTGCCATCCACAGCATTATTCTTTACTCAGTTCCCTGCGTTGGTCAGAGTCTGCTCCACTCCCTTACATTGCGGACACCTGCTGCAATTAATTTTTTTTTGTCTAGAAGGCTCTAGATGGATGTAATGTATAGGATGATAGGCTGAAGGAAGAATTAAGCTATACCAACTTAGTATTCCCTAGAATCACCCCTGGATTTATTCATGAGGGCATGCCTTAAGAAATATTAAACATTATAGAAAGGGCTGAAAGAGGCTTTGGGGAATTTTCGTGATTCCTTTATTGCCTTCAAGGGAGCAGAAAAGATATTTCATCCCTCTTTCACTTGCCTTTAAAAGAAGGTATAATCCACTCACATGTTATTTACAGACAGCACCAATGATCGCTCATATTATTTTTTGATTTACCTAGAGTTCTGAGGAATGACAGGCAAATTGTGGCAAATATTGCAGCCATGGTTTACACTCCTGTCCCATTTTCTGCCTCTCTACCAAAGGCAACTTCCAGCCCAGGAAAGTCAGCCAAGCTGGCACCGCACCGCAAAGTCCAGCCCTCCAGCTGAAAGCCATATTCATTAACAGTCTGAGCTAACAGACCAGAGAGAGCTGAGCACTCTCCCTTCTGCTGGCTGAGCTGTGGAAATATAATAGACAGCTGAGGATGTTACTGTCTTAAACTGTCTCATAAAATTTCAGTGGAGTTAGTTCATTAAGGTCCTAAGACTTGTTTTTGCTATTTGCATTGAACATGCTGCTTCCTTTTTCCTTTCGTTGTTTACCTCCATCTTCTTTTCTTTCCCACACTGAGTGACCTCAAAGCCTTAACAGTCGAATGATGATGATATCCAGAGTGAACAAAGGAGAAAATCATCCTTTTTATTACCCAGATCAGTATCTGAATATTTCTGCTAATATTCCAGGAATGCTGTGCTTATTGCTATTGTAAATCAGAAAAAAATGGTAGAGATACACAGTGTACCCTGAGGTATTTTACCCCTTACCACTCTCAAAAAAAAAAAAGAAAAACATTGTGAAATAGTTTCCACAGACTCCAGGCACAGGCCGCATTCCCAGTCCCTCTCTCTAGTGAATTGTGTTTGTTTTGAAAATTGTAAGTTAGTTCATTATTGCAAGGTAAAGACTATAACATGGATAACCTTGAGCATTTGAAATTCTGCCAACAATCTATTGAAGACCTTTCATGTAGAAAATTAGCAACAAAAAACCCAACACCCAACTTCCCACTGGGGTCAGAAACAGTCCAAGAAACCCAGTATAGCCACTTACATAGATATTTATAGCTCTGATTTCACTAGACCTTTTGTAGTGGGAGCATATCCCCAGTTAGCTGTAAATTTTGTCTTTATCGTATTCACCTTGTTAAAGGAGCTCTGGCAGGACTTCTGGCTGTTTAAAAAAAGGAAGCAGTTGAATTTTCCCTTTTCAAGGGAAATCAAAGGCTATCGAATTTTCTACATTCTGTCATACCAACTTCAGTATGATGCAGTCACATGTCTGAAGGAAAAATCTGTGTAATTACTGTATTCAGTAGCTCATATTGCTGAAGTCTCTGAATAGTTCTGTGTGGTTAAGTATTTCTTTGAACTTCTGGTATGATGATAAAAGGCATTAAAGCCTAGCAGTTAAAGTACAGGACAAGGCATACTTTAGCGATTAGATCGCAGTGAGAAAAAGAGCTTTTTGAGATCAGAACGTTAGAAAACATTTTGTCTACTAGGAAGTGTGGGCTCTGGTCCTTGCCTCATCACTGGCTGGCTATGAAACCTTAGAGCAAGGGTTAAGCACAGCACACAGTGATGTAATATCTTATTTTTAGGTGTTTGGTTGCAACAGCGGAATCCAGAAGCTTGGATTATGCCACCAGACAATGGACAGTGCCCTGACTGGCGCCCACAGGCACTGATACACTGAGCAGGGAGCAACTTAAAGTCACTGCCTTGAGCCTTTGCCACTGTGTCCAGGAGTTGCTGTGTCCCCGTTCTCCAAAGACATGGGAGGATTGAGTCCTCTTAGCAACAGGACTGAATCTCCTCAGATTGTGGTCAGAATTGATTCTAGATCATCCGCCATGTGGACAAAGCATCTGCTTATTAACGTACTGCATAAAATGGGAGCAAAGATGGCTCCTCCTGCAGCCATATTTTTGGTAAAAAGTGGATAATGTTGCATTCTGTTGGAATGCCTTTTACAAAAGGACCTGCTGTCTCGGCCTTTCAGAAATTACAGATTAAAAACTGAGTAACCTATACAAACTAACCAGCAGCTCACCAGGATATTGATCCTATTTACTTGGCTTTCACTTAATAACTAGTTCAAGTATGAAAATCCTGTTCTGATTAAGGCCCATAACTTCCCTACATACTCCCATCTGTAAAATGAGAAAAATCTTCACAACTCAGTGTTGTGAGGCTGTATTAGTGCTTGTAAATCACTGCAAGAGCCTCTGCCTGTGTGTAAATGTCCCCAGGATCTGGGGCTGTCCTGTGCCGTTTTGGGGGGGAATCCACATTCCAGTCCCAGAGAAATGAGTGATAAGATTCCCATGGATTTCAATTGTGCTGATATTTGTCCAGAATCATAAAGCATGTTACTCATTTACATTTGTTGTTGATAAAGTCTAAGCCATTTTCATAAGTTTCGGAAGCAATCCCTTTCTGGGTATAAGCTGGAGCATATCTTCCAGTGTCTGTTATCTGAATTAATAAAATCTTAACTTAGGAAGGGAGTTGTATGCTGACTACATACCATTTGGAAGCCTTCATTTTGAGAGAACTGTCACATTATTTTAGCCTGAAAGTGTTGTCAGGTTAAAATAACTGAAAAATACCACTCCTTCAACCAGGCCAAGCCAATGCCCCTTCTTATCTAGGAATGTGTTATGGTTATGTCTAATAAGCCAATTAAATAAGCACAGGATATATTTAGTTTGTCAGTTTAATAGAGTTATGGCTCTTTGCATGTTTAAGTAATTCTAGATGTGTGTAGATATAACTGAGGAGAAAAATCTATTTCAGACAGCATGCGCAAAGAATCTATACATAAGTATGAGCATACATTACAACACAGCAGTGAACATTCAGGAAAGACTCATGTTTACAGACATGTAAATGAAGTCTGACTGAAACAAAGAAAATCTTCAGGTGTTTTGGACTGGTATGGGAGATGGTGGTTTATATGTTATTATATGTTATAATAATTATATATTGCTTAAACTGGAAAGTTTAATATGAACGGTTTTCTTTCATCAGAGGGAGAGAAAGATAAAAGATTTTGCTTTAATTCATTCCTTTCTATTTGTTTAATAGAACCTCACCAAAATGTAATCTGCCTAACAACCATCATAAGAAAAAGGCGGATATCTTATGGAATATTGATTTGGAAGGGGTTCAAACATTCTGGGAACCGTGTTAGTCCTGTAAGTTGGTGGCTAAGGCACTACCAGGCGCAGATGAACCGCAATTGAAATTAGCGAGCTTTGTTTTGTTTTGCTGTGCATTCTGTGCAGAAGTATGTTCATTTGACCCTGAAGTCCCACACTATTTATTTATATAATGGCAAAATATGGCTTTGGGGTCAAATAACAAAGTTCTCACTGCTCCAGAAAATGCACAGTCTAGGCTTAGCATGACATCACATTCCTGAGTCTCACCGCTGACTAATTGTACCAAACATTTTTGGTGAAGAAAGCTCTCTTTCTGAAATGGCACCACTTTTGCATTCACTTCCTTTGTACGTACAAGTTATTACACTTTTGTGGTATGAAACATAACGGAATGCTACATTGACTTGTTTCAGTGTTCAGCAATACCAGGTTTTAGTTCTGCAGCTGTCAGAAGAGCACTTACTGTGTTTGTTAAACGATGTAGAGAAAGGATGGATCACAGACTTAAGCAACAGCATCACTGCACATGCACTTTAGAGAACTGAGCTTTTAGCACTCAAATACTTGCCTAAGTTTAAACATGCAAATGCTCCCTAGAAAGTTGGTGAATTTATGCTTGCTTAAGTTTAAATGCATACAGTGAATACTTGCAACACTGGGATTTAACAGTCATTTCATAAGAATCTTTGAGAGAAAACATTACTTTAACTCTTCAGGAAGTTCTTGAGCAGGTGTAATGGCCAAGGCCAGTGCAGTCCAAAAGGGGGAAAGGCGGTATAAGAATGAACTCTCTGATGCTGCGTGAAATGCTCTTCCTGGGCAATTAAACCATTTTCACAGTTACTACAGAAGAGTTATGACTATTGAAACAGGGGGAAAAATTGCACTGTGAAGTGTGAGCAATCACAACTAATCATTTACAGGGCTGTTCAATACCTCGTATTTGGAATGATGGTAGTTGACCATTCATAGCAATATGAGGCTAATGCACTGCATTTATAATCGTCATACAGGAAGCCTAAAAAACTGGCAGTCTGTTTACAGACACTTTGTGAGAGGAAAGAAACAAACAATCAGTCATATAAATTATTTGCAATCAGTTTGTTACAAAAGTATACCATGCAGTATTTGCAACCAGTTGTACCTGAATTGTGTCTATCCAGATAGCACTAATAGTTCCGTAATGAGTGACTAAGATAATTACATGAAACTAAACTGATTTTTAATATATTTGATTCATTTTATTTCTAAGTCTATCCTGAAACAAGCCCAGTTTTTATGTTTTGCTTCTTTCACTATCATAACAGAATTGCTAGGGCCACTGTTGGAAAACAATAAATCAACTGTGAAAAGAAATCTTGAGATGGATTTATGAACCTTTAAGGTTTGCATTTGCAAACTTTTTTCCAGAAGCCTGAGGGCAGTAAGTTGCATTTTAAAGTGAGAGCTAAGATTCTCTCACATTAGACAGGGCTCTAAAAAAATGACAAATGTTGCAAGAGGAAGTTGAGAAAGTTGGCAACAGCATCTAAATTTGTGCATCTCTACCTGATGCTGTTTCTTACAATTAACTATTTCAGACTTGACAGTGGTGCTGTCTGGTCCTAAGAGATTCACTCTGGAGTGTCCAGGAGAAGGCCTGATGAAGTTGGCACTGACTGCCACAAGAAAGTGTTCTGAAGTCAGTTCCAAAATCCTGGTCATGGAATCATATTTACCCCATGGCTCGTAATTGTTCCTACCAGAGGTTACATAAAAATACAAAATTATGCCCTGTTACAACTTGAGATACAATGATCTTTCTGTTAATCTAGAGAAACAGAAACATTTGCAGCTGTAGATGAGCAGATCCAAGAAAAAAAGCCTCTTTGCTCTAGAAGGAAGTAAAATCTTTCACCTATCGTGTCTGAGTCATTGCTGGTGAGAAATACGTTTGCAACAGTAGGACAATTCCTGAATGAATTCGATAAAATATTTTGAAGCTCACTCTTCCTACTTATTAAAGTAATAGGTTTGGTCTCCACAGAGTAAAATTATTAATAGCCACTTATTAATAGCTGCATTTCTTTCAGGTAGTGAGTCACAACATAAGTGTTTTTGCAACAGCTGTCACCCACCCTTACTGTCAAGTAGCCTAACTAGTGGTGAGCAGTTCACATCGCCCTTCAATCGCTTTCAGATATCTCTTCAGAGAAATGGCAGTTAGGCATACCCAGATTTTCTCACACACTGGTATGTGACTTGGCTGCTGGAGACAGGGGCTGCTGTTTTATTTGCCACCCTGCTGGCACAGCCACTGTCAGAAAACAGAGCTCTCATTTGCCACCCAGCAATTCTGTGCTTTTGTAGCAGGAGCCAACACACAATTTGTTGGCCGCTGATACAACCGAACATCCTATTATCTCTTCATTTCACCAGCTAGGTGGTCGAGGGTGTGCTTCCCCTCAGGGGAAATGTACCTGTTAAGGCAGTATTTCATTTGGCTCCAGTTCTAAGCCATAGGCAGGGGGATTAGAGACTCAGCTTTTAATTGTGCTTGCCTTTTTCTTTCGCAAATGGCAATCATTCCATAGCACCTTATGTGATATGAGAATGAAAATTGGATTAAAGCATATTTTTGATTCCTGACCAGCCATTCTAGTCAGAAAGGCACCTTGTTTAAGCCAGTGGGTGTACTTATTAGACAGCACAGGTTTTGGCAGCAGTGTAGTGTAGGCAAATATTGAGTAATTTCAAAGCAAACCAGGCTTCACCTCCTAGGGAAGAACACTAAGACTTGTTTTGTGTTTTGTATAGACAACACAAAGAATTATTTAGCATTGTTCATTTATTTATCAGCTTCAAATCTTTAAAGTTTTGACAGATTAATAACTTCCTTCAGGAGTTTTAAATAAACATGATGTATTAACAAACAGACTAAGAGCCTACTTAAATTGTACAAACATATAAAGCAGGCTGCCTTGTCTAATGAAAACCTGATAAGAAAAATATCTTAAAAAAAAAGATTGTGTCTCAATTTCCGAGAAAGCAATTTATCTTTATATATCCACTAGAATAACAGATGAATGAAGTCAATCACAGTTTAAATAAACCCCAATTATGCTTTGCCTGATAATTTGATTTTATCGACACTGTATATATTTACTTATTGCTTCAATTATTTAATATTATAAATACGGTGTGTTTTGACAAACTGGGGTTTGATTTGCCCTTTTTTAATTTCAGCATAACTTCTGTAGATGAATATAATACAGAGGAAATATTCCAGGCAGAGGGGTTTAGAATTATAGCTTCAGCAAACCTTATTAGTACTGCAGCTTTGCTAGAGTCTCAGCACCAGAGGTTGTGTATTTATACAAGTTTAATTGGTTTTAAAGAACAAGCTGAGTTCATCTAGCTGTAGTCACTTAGCATGGTCGATATGTGAAATTGGGGTGGATTTTGGCCCAGATGACCTGCATCTCCATTGCAGAGAACCTTTTCATTTTATACCAACAATACACCATAGTGACAAAGCTGATAATTTTCAACTCTATGCTTGGTTTTCCAGAGAGAGAAATACACCTGAAAGAGCCACTGCCACACTATTTCCCCGCTGACAGTGTAGCAGGGAGAGCAAAATATCACCGTTAAAACACAGCTCTAAGTCTTTCAAAGCTGTGCTCTGCATGTGTAGGCTGCAGCTGACAAGTGGCTTAGCATTTCTAAGGAGCGAATAAGCAGTGAATTCCTGTTCGGCTTTCCAGTTATAACCTCCGGAAGGGCTCTGGGCCTCCAGGGCGCAGAGTGGTAAGAGGTGAGGCGTGCAAGCCGCGCGCAGCTCCCGTGGCCCCGCGGAGCCCTGCGGTCTTTCGCAGGTGGCCACAGAGCCCCTGCAGGACGGGGCAGCCAGCCGCGCTCCGGCCACTCGGCTGCAGGGCTCTCCGAGTTCAGGCATTCAGCGTATATACAATCTTGGGTTTTACTGATGGCGTTCTCTTTGCACTCGTCATTGTAAAAAAAGAAATGGTAAGGATTTATAACCATCCTGTAAGGAAAATTATTAGATTTTGAAATCTAGCAAATTACTAGCAGTTTTAAGAGGGAATTTTCATAAGAACAAGAACAGAACCTGCCAACCGAAGGGATGTAATGGCCAACAAAACAAGTACTAAAACAAATGCTGGTAAATATGAAAGGACCAGCTTGTACAGGTAGAAAGGTACAAGCGATTCTAGAGGATCTCAAAGGACTAATAGCACAATGAAATGTCTTTTAATTTTATTTGTCTAAACTGGTTAGCAGCTGAATGAAATAAATATTTCTGTGTTACATGACGAGCAAGAATACAAGAAAAATGCAGGGTGGTATTTGTTAGCAGTAGGCTTTGCAATTTGGCCCCAACAAAGCAGAATGCTTTATGTAGATATACATCCCTGACATTGAGCTGTCTCTGAAAATCAGATGGAAACATTTTTCTGTCAATTTTTATATAAAAAACAAGAAGTTTTCGCTCTTCCATAAAGTTATTAAATCATACATTGCTGAAAAATCTCTTCTCAGTTTAGAGGAGACATTTTGTAACATGGAAAACTTTGTGATGGAAATACCAGAGCAATGTACCTTTAAAATGTATTTTTTCATGCAAACAGTAAAACCCATGCTATTCATTTTACACTAGATTCATAATCCTGCTTTTTATGCAGTCACGCTATGTTTATATCAACATAATGGAAGTAACATGAGAGAACGCATCATTCTGTTCTTTAAAATTGTTGCATTAGATCACTGGAAGGTGCAGAGATAATACATGTGGGGTTTGGGGTAAGGGCCTAAACAGAATGAAATGTACTTAACATTGATTTGAATAGTATTTGGTTGAAGTCTAGTATCTGTGGGTTTTCTACACAGTTGAACCGCTCCTTTTCATTTTTCATTCACACCATTTCATAGAGACACTGTTGTGTAAAAATGGCAAAAAGAAATTGCAAATTATAGGCCAAGCGTATTGTTTTTGTGAAGGATTTTCTCTTACATAAATCATCCTTAGAGTGGAAATCATTCTGCATTGATTTCTTCCTTTCTTAAAAAATGTATCTGGACACTACTAAAAATGTAGTATTCATTTTATTTTACATAATTCGTTTTGGAGCTGGAATGCAGCATTTTCTGGGAAAATTGGCTCAGAAATAGGAACATGAGGTTGTTCAACACCAAAAGTTCTGCAGGGGCAATGAATGGCAGAAAACCCAGGTGCACCCACCTTACGCAGAAATTAACATATCAGCAAGGAGATTAGCGGAATGAGAAATTTCAGAGACACGAAAAAAACCGCAATGACACCAAAGCGGTTTTTAGCAGTGTGCTTCTTTTTCAGAGCCTCTGTGGCTTGCTTTGTCTTTTGCTGTTTCTATTAAATTTGTCATTTAAAGTTCTCTCCAAATGGAATTTCATGAAATCCCAGAAGACGACCAGATTGGTAAACCTGCTCTAACTGCTCTAACAATATCATGAAACAGAGCTTGAATTACCAATACACCCGGGAATTCTAATGCAATTATGAGTGTTTACTTACACCATGTGTTTCTCACTGAGCCTCGGCTGTATCAGGATAAACCAAAGGGAGCTAATGTTTTATAGATGGTAAGACTCTGTTTGTTTTCAGTAGGGCTAAGTCTCCCAAAGCACTCAGACACACTAATTAAAGTAAACTGCAGAGGCCCATAATAAAATATATGTGTTTGGAGACTGTGAGATGAACTCCACTGGCTTATTAAAAGTCAAAAGAAAAATATACATTATTTATGACTTCAAAGGGACACATTGTGAGCTCCGGTTTATTTAAAGGATTAACTAAGCATTGGTTATTGGTGACCATCTGAACAGCTTTCCTTTCACAGTTCATTAGTTATGTCATATATGTGGGAAGTCATAATTTGGGTTTAGATCAAATATTATTAATCAAACAAATTATGGAGGGTACACCAACATTATTAAATGTAATCTTTAGAAAAATAACACCTCACAAATCCACTTTTCTCCAGTTGCCCAATTACATTTCAATACATAAACAAAAATCCAACAGATATGTGGCAAGTTTTAGAGAACTGCTTATCTTTGGAGGTTTTTTTTTTTTTTAATCAATAAATACAACACACTCTCAACATACCAAATGGAATTGAAAAAGTAGTGCTTGGTAGGCCACCAAGGGCTTAGGGAGTCAACAGAAATACAAATACAAATGAAACTAGTGTGAGTACTTTTGTAATTTATCTAAAATGTTTAGTTTTAAAAAATTTGCCTGATATACAGGAACAAGGGGAAAACTGAGAGTCCAAGTGAAAAGGACGTTTCTCCAGAAGACAGGATTTTGTCTCCTGACTTTTTCAGTAGCACACTCTGTGCATAATTTTTCTCATTTTCTAATAATTTTACTTATTCAACTCTTGAATGAAAAACTGTATATGTAAAATCTTTGGCTAGGCCAAGGCAAGCAGACGGACCCAAACACAGACACGCAATACTGGCTTTAAAGTGTTCACTGCTTGGAAAGATGCACATTTTCATTATGTTCTTCCTTCTTTCCATCTTCCATGCTAAGTTTAATATAACACAGGTTTTAAGGAAGGTGAAAGGAAAAGATCTAGAATGTTAGCAAAAAAGTTTAAACCAAAGATTTCAAAGTTTAAACCAAAGATTAGCAGTTAGCTCTGCTGAGTCCGCTGATATTTTGATTTCATTCCCTCTGAAAAAGAGTGTTGTAGTTTCATTTTTTAAAGTGGCTGTTTAAATACCTTAAACTCATTTAAGTCAAGGTGAGGAAAACCCACTTCTTCTTATGCTAAATGTTTAATTCACAGCAGCTTTTTAGGGCTGTTCATATTTTCACTGACATGATTTAGCAGAACAAACGGAAGCTGCAATTCCTTTTGTTTCAAAGTCTCAGGCTGACGTAGTTTCTTAAATATTGCATTGCTGTCTTTGTGTCAGCTAAACAAATACACCAGTCCTGCCTCGAGCGCTTTTGGCTTTGTTTTTAAAATTTCAACTTTGGGGGGAAGGAGAATGGTTGCAACATGCTCTGCTGCCCAAATCAGCTCCATTGTGCCCCCTTACGCCTGTGAGAACTATGAAATCCTAAAATCAGTGGAGTGCTAGCTGTAGTTCTTGTTTTTCACTCAGTGAATCAGCAGGCAGGCTGTGTTTCTGCAAATAACATCTCTTATAAATTAGCAATAAAATATTCAGCAGTGAGGGACTGTTTGTTGTTGGTTTCAGTTCAGTGATTTTGCCCAAGGTATCTAAAGGCAACAGAAATCACTTCATTGAGAAATAAACTCTGAAATAGCAAACCTTTGCCAGATCGTATGCAAGGCTAATACCTTGCTGAGCAACCAGAATTCACAAATGGGGGGGGGGGGAAGTGTTATAAATGTGTTTATATACATATACGCATATTTAAAAAAAAAAACTATTCCACAGGCCACAGGATCCCATCATGTACTTGAAACATTTTACAAAGACAAGAGGAAGGACACCATGTAGTACTAGTTCTCATCCTTCTTCCTGTTGCCCTCTCTCCCATCCTGCTTTCCCAATCAGTTGACATAACTGAGCTCACACCCAGCAGTTATCAGTCTGGGAAGTGAAGGTGATCACACCTCCCAGCACCATATTAAGCACTCATGGGTGCGTGTCCAATTTGTATCAGGCAGCTTGCTCGTCTTGGGTAGAGGTATGCCTAACACCACAGTGCCCCTTCACAGATGATCCTTCCCAGGCTCATGAGATCTGGACTGTTTGCCAGATTTCTTCTCTTTCTGCATCTTAGGTAACAAATGACCTCACCTTTCTTTCCAGGATTCTTTTTTTTTTTTATGAAATCTTTAGGTTTATATGTCCTGAAATGGCAAATTGACCTACAGTTAGAAAGGAAAGGAAAGAAAAGAAAAAAAGAGGAGCAAATCCTTCAAAAGGGTTGAAGATGAAATAAAGTACATTTAAAAAAATTATTTTAAATGGACAACACTTTGCATTATTGAACTGTTTGGGGAAAAAATCTGTTTTGGTTTAACCTAAACTGATTATTTGGCTCAGACAGTAAACCCAAAGCTGCTTCTTGCACCTGATTGCGTCATTCCTATTTTCTTCAATATGAAACAGAGTTTTAAAGGTTTGACAGAGACACTCTTCAAAATGTCATGCCAGTTCTTCACCTTCTGCTATGGACTAATGTAACCCTGGACAATCAGAAGGGTTGTGGTCTTCCACCTTCACAGTACTCTAAGCGATGATGCAAAGTGATGAGACAGCTAGCCCTAGTAAATTTATGAAATAATTCATTTACACCCAAGCAACATCACACAAGAGATTCAACTTTGTGAACCTCATTGTGAAAATATTTTATTCAAATTAACTCCTAAACTTCGTGAGTTCAGAGTATATTTTATAACTAAAGCAACTGACTTGCTAGGTTAAGTAGAATAAAGAAGAACTGATTCTGGTATGCAGTATTTTGTCACTTAATAGTGCATAATTTATAAAGACACATTGTAAAATTATGAACAATTAATCTTGAAATGGTCATTGAACTTAGAAACAACAGTACATTTCAGAAAGTGTCCTTCAATAGATTAATGATTGGTGCTGCCCTTTTCTATCTCTGTAGCCTAATTTGTCTCAGGAAGGGTTGCCTTTGAAGTCAGGTTTAATTTACTACCTATGAGTCCTTTAATGGGTATCTCCTCAGTAGATACGCTTCATCTTACATGGAACAGGTTCATAGCTAACAGATAGAAAGAATGCATTGTGTATATACCCTTATGATAAAACTGATAACTGCAGTGTTATGAGGTTTGTATTTGGACTTCCTTAATAGTATGCAGAGACAAAAGATCAAGGTCAATAGCTAATATAAGTTTCTTAAATTGTTGTTAATTGATAATTAAATTGCAATAAAAGTAATCCAAGTAGGCAGATGTCCTCATACATTTGTCTTTATGTTTCCCCTTGCACCCAAACAGCATAAGCATAGCAAATTTCAATGGCAGGAAATTATACACTGTATTTTTGCTAATATTGAATAGCATATTTCCCTGCTAGTCCTTTACTTCACTTTTACTGTGGAGTATAGTAGATAGGTAAGATGAGCAAGAAGCGGTTAAGGAGGCTATTGATAGAAGTTTATATTGACTAATGAATTTAGTTTCTGGTTTAAAAACACAGTGTACGTGATTTCCTCTCTGTGGAAGAGATACCATAAAAATGCCCTTAGAATTGCTAGATTGCTAAATATATGCAATGTTCACTTACTGTATTTAAGGAAACTGTAGAATGCTCAAACACAGAGAGGAAAAAAAAATGGTACTCTTGGGTCTGGCAACTAAGCTGTTTTGAATAGAAGATATCTACTGCATGGGTAAGCTAAGGGTTTGATGAAGTAAAATTCTCTTCTCCATCCATCGAAGACAAAGAGAAAAACTTGTTTTAACTTGTTCTAATTTTAACCTACTATTCTCTCAAATAAGGAATTAATCTTCTGCTTATAATCAAGGTATAAAACTTAGGTGATAATTAGTAATGATGATTGTTACTCAAGTGAATAGGTGTAAGAATTTTGCTATATATGTGCTGGTGGAATAAGATCTGATCTAATGTTGGGAAATTTACCTTGATCACAGGAGGAAAAAAAGGGAAAAGTATGCTAATATACAACACTCAACTGCAAATCAAGAATTCTTTCCAAGCCCTTATTTGCTCCAGATTACTTTTTATCTAGAAGCCCAATTACAGAACCTAGCTGGAGACTGATTGTAATGTAGAAAACCTGGCTCCATAGACACACAACCTAGCAGACTGCAGAGAAGAGTAAAGCTTATTTGCTTTCCTAAATCCAGGAGTATTTGGGAGTATAGGACTATCACAGCAGAGTAACTGTTGCTGAATCAGTAGCTGAAGCTGGTTATCCAAACAGAATCTGGCAGAACAACCCTGCTGTGAGAACTGAAGATTAGTGGAGGTGAGCAACTTTGCCCCTTTCTTCTCCAAGAGCTGGCTTGACATGAGAGTGCAATTTAGGGAAAGTGAGATTTAGGTAAGAAAAGGCTCTGAATCCTTCTTAGCCATATGTGCTCTAGTGGAGACTGGGGAACTGACTGCTGTATGCTTTCTGGGTTGTCATTTTCTCTTTGCAAGTATATACCTTTGCATACAGAGATCTTGCATATTTCTTTAGAGCATGTTTAATTCTCCTTTGAAAAGATTTTTGTGTAGTGTTGTTTCCAAAGAGTTCCCAGTGATTGGAAGTGAGAAAAGAAACAGGCTGACCAAAAAGTTGTTATTTTATTTTTGGGGCTGGAATTAGAAGTGCATGGTAACTTGAATTATTGTTGTAGTTCTCTGAAGTATTCCTTCATGTTTGAGCCCAGCTAACAAAAGTAAACAATGACATCTTGGCATTAAACCTGGTTTGCTTCAGATGCATACTTGTAGATCCTATTAAAGTGGAAGACTTTACTCGGTTAAAACTGCAGTGATGTCCTTGTATGAAAGGACGTCAGATCTTCATGCTGAATGGGATTTATACATGCAAAACTAACCCCTTTAAAGAATATTCATGTCAATATGCAAATAGAAATGTGTTCATATTTCTTAGACTCTGTAAAAAGGTAGATGGAGTCTACAACTATTTGTGTAAAATGAGTGCTTTTCTTCTGCCTTTGAAGGTGGGCCTGCAAAAATACAAGCAATTAATGGTAATGTTTCTTAGAGGAATTCACAGAATATTCCTGTATTCCTAAAAGTTCCAACTTAATGCTTTTTGCATCTTCTATGAAAACGGTGGTATTTGGGGTTAATGCCTTTAATGTAAGAAACACAGGCTTTAGGAATGCAAAGAAGTTCAGTTTAGGCGGGAGAGCCCCTGAACCCTGAAAAGCATCAGCAGTTATAGCCTTTGTCAAAATTAAACAAGTTATGTGAAGCAATGATGTTGAGGGACTCCTAGCGTCTAGTTCCAGATACTTCTGAGATTGCCCAACACTGCTCAGCATGAACAATGCTCTGCCTGTGTGCTGGGCCTGGGCCTGGGCCTGTGCTCGCTGTATCTTCAGCATTGTTAAGTCCTACTGATTTCCCCGGGGTGCACCCTGCTCAATGAAGGGATTCCTTCAGCCAGCCAAGGAAAGCCATGGCGGATGCTCAGGTTTTATTCCTATATAAGATAATGCTTTCTTTCTTTCTGGATAATTTCTGAGATTAAATAATTGTTGAACTCTGATGATTGCCACCTTGCAAATTCATTACACATTTTTCTAGTTATTCCCTCTGACTTTCCTATTACTAAGAATGTAAGTGAATTAATTTCTCTCTGGTGTATTGATGTTTCTACCAGATGCCTGAGGAATTGTTAATTATGAATAAAACAAATCTAACAAGAAAGTTAACAATTAACACCATCTTTCTTGAACTATGACATAGTTTTCTGATCATTGTTTGTCTGCTGATTGTTACTTGGAGGAGGTATGTCATCAGCTAAACCTAAGCATTCTGGCATACTGCTTAAACTTTGATATTTCTCTGTTGTAACCGTATACAGCTCTTCTCATAAGGTCAGTGGCAATGGCAAACAGSAGAAGTGAGAGACTGCATCCTGATTAGCTCCTAATTTAGCATTCCAGGATCGTTGTGTTCCAATAGAACTGGGTGAATAATTCATCATGAACAATTGACCACTATTTGCCTGTTTTTCTGAATGGTCCATGAGCTGATCTTGTTTTAACAAAACCATTTCTTTAATCTCATTAGCTCTGCACCTCTTCTCAACATTTCCTGTCTTCCAAAATGGAGATTCCCAGCTTTATTGTTGCCATCCCCAAGAAATAATTGTACTTACTCCAGCCCCTTTCCAGATGCCTGTACCATGCCCTTCTCACTCACAGATGACAGTAACCAAATGAAAATAGCCCTTGAAAACAGGAGACTAACTGGTGGAAAGTTTGGAATCACCTGCACTGCCAGGTCGCACAAAGACACGAGTCCAAGCTGCCCTTTGGCAGGACGGATGTTCCTGCTCCTGGAGGATCTCAAAAAGATCCAGGAGTCCCAATCTCTTACGGGTATGTTCATCAGCATTATCTTGCTTTTCTTTGAGAAAATTCTCTCAGTTTTAAATTATACGCGTACTTCTCCCTTCTGTCCCATCCTAACAAACACAGGATAYGATGTATCTTGTTTTGGGTGGCAAAGTGTCCCTTTTCCCTCTAAGTACTGGCACATGTTACGCCCCCTTGTTGGCTACAGCCTTCTATCGAAAAACCTCTGCTCTAGACAAGCCATGAGAAGGCACGCAATAAATATCAGATTTTGTGATTTTATTCCTTGGTTAAATGATCAGGACTTTTAAGATTATCCGCTTAAAAGTCTACAAGCRTGGGGGAATCTTGTCACTACTAAGGTTTTCTTTTTCCTAGATTAATTAAGTAAATGAAATATGGAATATATAAACTGCAATAGAAACCTGTACTCTTTTAATAATACTACTGTCAACATAAAGCTGCTTCTACCTTCCAGAATGGCCTTATATTGAAGAAATATCTGTGGTTCTTTATCTTGTATTGATTTCTACCAGAGAAAGAAAAAATAAATTGGCAGGAAAAAAAAGTATTTTGAGAGGAAAAGAATTTAAGCAGAATTAAACATACAGAGGATGAGAAATGAGTTTTTATGCCATAGAGAGAACTTTTCCTACTCAGTCCTGAAGCATATGCTTTTTCCCCATTTTCAGCAAAACTCAGTGCTGCATTTCTCTTTCTTGATCTAGAAGACCTAAACCACTCTTGAAGTAGCTGTTTCTAGTGTTTGAGTGGATCACTGCAGAACCACACAATCTGTTTTCTTTGAATGTGATATCACTGTAAATTCATTCCTTGCCAGTTAGTCAAGGGACTGAGAAAATCAGACTGGGAATAAGCAGTCTTTCCTTGTGTGACAGCAGAGAATAATCATTAAATGTAGAAAAACTAAACAACAAATATATACTTCTCTACCACCATTAATGTTTTTAGTGAGCCTACGGGGGTTTTTTGAGGACATTGGGGAGAAAAAGATTACGTAAACCATAAGCTAACCGAGAGCAATTTATGAACCTAGACAACAGGGGTTCACAGGCCTCTTGGCAAGTTTACTACCACTCTAGCTACTTTGCCAGCAAACCCCTCAGGCAAAAGTTCCTGCTATGTGGAGATGTAATAGGTCAGGTCCTTGCCCCAAACTTCCCAAATCACTTCGTCTGAAAAAGGTTTCCAGCTTGAAACGAAAAACACAATCAGGGACAGAATGAAGGAAGAAATTCAATTGGTGAGGAAGGAGACAAAAACTGGGTTTGGGGCTTTACCCAGTAGTTCTTTTTGGTGCCTGTTCATTGCACATGTGTGGCAGTAGAAGGAACATGGACTCATAAAGAYGTTTTGTGAAATATTTCTTGTGTGACTCAAGATACAGCAAATTTGCTTGGCCTCAAATTTTGCTTTGAGTTTCTAGATCAAACAAATAAGTCTGTGGATTCAGGTCCAATTTTCARAAGTGTTTTCTTTTGTATAGATTTCTCCTGCCTCATTCAGAACTGAGAAGGCTCACAAACACTGCCTCACTCCAGCTGAAGCGCAGCTCCAGTTTTGCATTGACTGTGGAACTGAAACAAAATCCAAACTCGGAGCACCTGCCAGCATCACAAGCATTCAAAGTGGGATCCAGGTCTTGCAACTTGAGCCCCCTCTAAATAAAATATTCCAGTAAATCCATTTTGCTTTCTTCTCAGAGTTCATAATGAGTGTTTCACACTCTTCTAGTACCAACCACCTCAGCCTAGGAATGAAGTATATTACATCTTATTCTCTGAGATGCAAACAGTCTGTTCCACTGTCAACACCAGCTACTGTTTCAGAATGACAAAAGCACATGCTACTACAACCACACAGCATCCCCATGGCTCTTTTGTGCCATGTAGTCCTTGAAATATGTCGTAAGAATGAGTTATCTGTACTACCTCCTTAACAGCAGAGACTGCAGAAATGGGTTAAGTGATTTGACCAAGTTGGTCAAGGAACCTAGGGTTAGATACTATCTCGCTGAATCTGTGCCAGTACCTGTGACCATGCTGCTTGGCTTTACATACAGTAAGTTGATTCACATTTCCTGATGGACAGATTATACTCGGAAACAGCATTCAGAAATGGACAGTAAAGCAACTATATTTATATTCAGGGACAAGCTACTTTTTAATCTCAGTTTTCCATGAAATAACCTGAGGTTTAAAATTTTATTCAGTTTCTCTCTCTGGAGATGTGGAAAAACAAGCAAGTGGCCTTATTTTCTCTTCTCCTACCCTTAAACACACCATTTCCCCAGCCATTTATTAGGCCATTTCTGAGGTAATACATATAATTCAGTGACAAATCCACTTCAGCCTTGGTAATGCCCTTCGTTTTTACTTCAAAACATTCACTGACTTTCATGGATTTGTACTATTTAACACCCAGATAAAGGTAAGCTGTCTTTTTTAATAACGATGGATTACATTTTCTCGTTACACGCTCTGATTCAATTGGATTTTTCAGTGTGAGCACATCTATTCCAGAGAAAACAGTAATGTCGGTGTGAGAATAAGTGTAGTTATTAGAAAGGTAAACAAGATGAAACAAAAACTAACATAAATGGAAATTAGTTGATTAAATTACTGCTACCAAGACCAGGGGCTTTTTTCTTCCTTCAGCAGAAGCATCCTACATCTTCCATTCCTTTTCATGACAAGTATGTTGTTAGGAAACCATAGAGGCAGACTGTTTGGTAASACCTTGTGTACGAGACTGAGGCATTGCTGAAAATCTCCCCAARAGGGGGAGGATAACTTCAGCTGCTATCCATGCTCTCCAGAATAGGGCCGTTCCTCACCAGTACCCCAAGTGGTTGGAGTGGGAATGAGATGACACCCCAAACTCTGAAGCTGGCTAATAGCAAGCCAAGTCTCTGTAAGGGAATGCTGAGGTGGATGCCTTTCTACATGTAGGAAAACTGCAAAAGGTCCAGTGACTTTCAGGCCCTCCCAGAGGTTCAGTGCCTAAAGTGAAGCTTGACGAGTGGGCTGTTGTCCATTCGCACCCTGGAAACTAAGTCYGAGAATTGACAAAATGGCAAAAACCAAAATAATCCAATTTTTAGTGATGTCTATACAATTAGCTGTTGCTTTGCATGCTTCCTAGAGAAACTCCAAAAGAAACCATTTCAAAGCTATACCTAGCTCTGAACATCCTACAGCTCTGGGGAAGTTCTGATGTGTACCATGCAGTAAAGCACTAAATATGCATCATCTTAAATACATGTGTACGTCCCTGCCCATTTAGCACAGTTTTTGACCATCTACCTAAGCCCTACTGAAGTAAATGGGAGTTAAGCATGTACTAAAGTTAGTGAGTTTCTTAAATGCTTTGGCTGAACTGGGGCCTTAGACGTTCATATGGCCAAAATCGGTCAACACAGTAAAACATGTACTTTAAGTGCCATCTACACTGAAATTCATCCAAGAAGATTTACACGCAGGTATATATTTTGAGATGTTCCTTTGGGCAGAATACCATGCAGCCTGCACACCTGTCCTGCTGAGCAGATGATCTCCAGGGGAGAAGAGCTAGTAAAGATCTGGGTATTTGTTTAGCCACCCTGTCTTGTCCATACAGAATGATAGAACCCTGTTTTTATAGGATTACTTTGCTAAAATAATATGAATATCACGTTTTTCTCCTCTAAAACATATTACAATATAATGTTGCCCTGAGAGAGAAAAGGGGAAGATGTGCAGCTCCTCCTGTTTCATTTCCTTCTTTTACAGATTGTTGTGTTACTAAAATATTTTTATTACAGAAGAACTTGAAGCAATATACAATGTTTGTCAGAGGATTATTTATAGTCCCATTAAGCTGAATTTCTGTAATGAAATCCATTTACAGACATTCCACAGTGCCCTATGGTTACTTGCTTATGCAAATGAAATGTGACCCTTGGAATAAGCCTCTTGCCCTTGCTGTCACCCTCCTTGGCTTCAAAGGTCTACAGACAATCGCTTCTTAAGTGAATGGGGCTTTTTATTTGGTTTTGAGAGGAGAAAAAAGAAAATGAAAAAAGAAAAACCTCTCCATTGAATGGTATTCCTACACCGATTTCATAGCAACTGACAGGTTGTCCATGTATGTAAGACAGTGCTGATCTGTGTAGATGTTAACATACAAAACCTTTGCTCATAAGCATGCTTCTTTAGTTAGACCCTTTTAAAAAAAAGGGAGATCTTATGGAAAAGTATCAGAAGTGTTCAAGCGATTTAAGTGCCTGGATTCATTTCTTTTTAAAATGTACTTTGGACTCCTAGTCGGGTTTCAAAGGTCTTTACTTCTAGACTCCCAGATGTGCATTTTCAGCTTGCCATACCTGCAGGCCTGATCTGCAGTGACACATGCAAAAAGCATGTAAAATTCTGCCCTGTAAGAATGGTCTCATTGTATGGCTATGCTTGCACTAATCTACACTGATACAAATGAATGAATAAAGGAATATATAAAATAGAGGAGCAGACCCAACTAATTCAGAAAGGTAGAAAGGATAATTTTTAACAAAGTGAACTATTCTGGATCTTTTATGATATAGTAGTCTCTTAGAAAATCAAGAAATCATACGAAACCACAGTAGTAAGGGGTACATTGTTCTTACTATCTGTGCAACACCTGCTCTCAAAAGCATTCTTGGAAGCATTAGGATTGTGGCTTTTTGTTCAGCTGTTTACAGAGATAGACCTTAGACAACAATTTCTGTCCCATTTAGGAATGCTGTGAGATTATGGCTGAGTGTTGTCTCTAGAAATAAATTTAGAGTTGGTTGCAGCTCCCAAGTCACCTTTTTATTTGTATTTCAGATATTTCTGCAATCACTGGCATCGTGTTAAAATTTAGCATGGAACATCATGGCACTGACAACACTAGTTTTATGGTAGATTTTGAAAATATTCCTAATAGTTCATCACCTCTTAAATTAGGTAAAATGGTCATAAAAAATAATGAAACTTTCTCACTGCAGAGAGGTATGTATGAATAGAAAGATGAAGGGGAGGGTACCTGGAAGTGGTTAGCTACTTTTTTTCCCCTCCTTTCCTTCCCCCCCCCCCCCACCCCAAAGATGAATACCACAGCAAAAGCCAGTGGCAAAACCACTTCTTTCTCATTTTGATGTATGACCAACTGACTTCAAATGAAACAAACTGTTCCGTAATGACCTTAGCTCAGGAGCACAGTGGGACTTCCTTATCAACTAGGCTTTTCTTTTCTTTTTTTTTTTCCTTACGCAGTTTCATTGTAAGTGGAAGCTGACTACCTGGAGGTATAGTCTGCTTACGGTAGTTATGTACTTAGGATTTAATTCAACAGTATCAGAATACCAATACATGAGAGTATCAACAGCTTTTAGTAGATCTAGTTATTTATAGCTGATTCCAGCTGTTTTTAATTACAAAATATTTGTATCTTAAGGCCATATTGAAGATAAATAGACAGCCATGACCCCACTTTATCCTAGGCCTTTTGGGGAAAGGGTTGCTCCCAAAAGATACAAGAGGGAGGCACCTGCTGAGATCCTCTGAATAGCAGACTGCAGTCCTGAATATATTTTATGACCTGTGCAAAAACATGTGGGAGAGATTCTTTGACTCCACAGACTGAGTGGTTTACAGTCAACACTAACTTAAGGTGCTTTTTCAGGAATTACTTACCTGGGTTTCAAAGAGCTACATTTTAACATAAGCTTTTTTTTTTTTTTAACCCTCTGTGCTCTGACCACAAAGCTATTTCCTTACTGTGTAGAATATGCAGAACTTGTATAAGCCTGGCACACAAGTAGAAGAAATTATTACACTGATATCCAGGAGGGTTTCAATCTCATCCTTGGTAATCTGCTTCAAGCTACCTCTCTCCAGAGCGGAAAGGAATACGTAATAGTCCCCACTGGCTATTTCTCCAATCCTAAAAGAAAGGACATGCTACCAGTGGTGCTATTAGATAATCTTCTGCAAGCTCTTTTAAAGGAACTTTGCAATAGACCAATACAAATAAATCAGCTAACACTACAGTGGGTGAGACAATGACATGTGCTATGTTTCAAAATGGAGCTGGAGACTAGAGTTTTCATCCTGAAATTCAAGTGTGCCAAAGCAATGGCAAAAATAATGATTTTGTGTGTGTTGAGTCCATACTGCTAGGTTGAATTTATTTAAGCATCTGAAAATTAACAATAAAAGCAAAAAACAAAATAATCCAAATTTTGCAATGTAGGCAAGTTTTTTAAAAAAAAAAAGTATATATGACTTTTACATATGCAAATATAGAGAGATTATTTACTCACTGTTTCTGTAATTTAAGCTATTTCTGTTCTGACAACATAATGCTTCAGAATGTCATCCATAAATTTTTTAGGATCTAGACTAATGCATAGCCAGGCCCTGAGAAGGCATTCTTTGTACCCCAGGCTCTTACTGGGTTCCTGCTGTCACCCCAGGAGCGCAATATGACGTTCCTGTATATCTGAGGCGTTTCCAGTACAGTCAAAGGAGGATATTGGGAGAAGGAACCAACAGAAGAGCTGGGACTGACTGAGCAAGAACAGAGAGTGGGTTTGGGAGCTAGTAAATGGAAATATGAAAGACACTGAGGCACTGAGTTCCTGGAGAGAATTTGAGAATAAGTGACTGGGATTAGCATGAGAATCTGAGAACAAGGTTATTCAGGTATTTTTATCACCAACATCTATTGAGTAATTTTATCCAAGACCATTAGCAGGAAGGTGTGTGCTAGCTCCAGTTTTCCCAGGCCAGCACACAGTTTTTGCACATGGCAATTGGTTTCTGAGGGATTAAGAGAATGGCAAGAAATACAGGATCTTGCTTGTGATTGCAGGGGGCATCCTATGTCTAGAGGTTTGGTGCAGTTCATGCAAAATTTACTCATGATCCAAATGAAGACCAAATTCAGCTATTTGAATAGACTTGCTCTAGGAACTGAGACATTGACTAGCAAGAGCTGAAGGAAAGATAAAACTGGAACAAGATTTGGAATTTGGGAAAGGAGAGGGTGAGGGACGTTGAAGCAGAAGGGACGCAGAGACTAAATGTGGAAAAATGTGGAAAAATGATTTGTACAGGGAATGGTTTGTACCCACCAAAAAAGGCTGTGCATTACAGAGCCCCAGATTCCAGTATTTTAACATTCTKCTGCTTTCTGAGAATATCAGTAAATTATGCTTCTCAACCCCCTCTAACGCTGTTGTTTGATAGCCTCATCCAGATTCAGGAGTCTGCACAGAGGATGTAAAGTTTTCATCTGTGTGGTTGAATGATGAAAGCACCAACAGAAAAGGCAGCTAGAGAACGAGAAAAGAGGGAGTTGGGTTTGCTGGTCCATTGAAACTATTGAAAATATGAAATAGACCTCAAAGAAGGAAGAAATGAGTGCTAGAGTAAAGGTGGCTTTGAATGAACCCTTCGTTTATTAGTTTTAGGAATAAGTAAAAAGTACTGTAACTAAAGCAAAGACTGGCAAGAAGAGGAAGGAAGGTAACCTAATTAAGACAGAAAAATGCTGCCCTGGATAAATGAACTTTTATTTTTGCATCTTCCACAGAATCCCTTCTGAAGGGATGTCTTAAGAAAGAAATTTTAAAAGCAGATTTTTCTACTTGTTTATTCACTTCCTTGAGATCCAACAGAGGAGCCTGAAATCTGTTTTGTAAAAGTAGTGAGCATGCACAACTGCATCTGAAGTCCCAGCCGGGCATGACAAGTACACTGTGAAATCAAGAGTCAGAAATCCTCTCAGACTGGATAATTGAATACCCATGTGAATGAAAATTGTTTACCTTGGTGCCCCAGCAAGAAAATGGAAATTAAAATGAGGAAACCCTTCACCTCATTTTGCAATGACAGTTCAATACTTGTGATACATCTGGATGGTAGGACTATGAGGAAATGAATCATTCAGAATACATAGCAGGTCAAGAATAACATTCAGTAAATAGTGCCTAGAGCTATACACTGAACAATGACACTAAGACTAATACCCGCTTTACAGCAGAGTGGTATCATCTATCATATTGCCCCTGGAACACACAGTGTAAGTAAATACTGTATACCATATTGTATGGCTACAGGAGGGCTGGAGTAAAGCTGTATGGATTTTCAAAAGCTATGGAAGTTTTTGAGTCAGGATAGGGCTTCAACTTCCTTGACATATAAGATTTGTGTAAATATTTCCTGGTGAGTGAGTTGACACAGTAAGCTTTCAAAGTTCTGCAGAGTGAGAATGCATGAAGACACAGATCCTGATGGGTTCAGATGACTTTGTACGACTTTACAGGGACTCAAGAGCAGGGGTATCTACATCAGCGATAGCATGATCTCCTGCTGCTCATGGGCAGATCTCACTGGAATTGCTCGTAATTTTAGTATGATTCCAATGTCAAGCATTGTTTTCTTCCATTAAAAGTAAGACACCTCATTAATTAAGAAATGCTTCTTTCTCTTAGTCACCCACTGAAGAGTTATGTCTCTTTCACCTAATTTTTCTCATCTGGGATTGCTTGCTTGCATGCAATGAAGTGTATTAATATGATTCCCCAGAGTACAAGTACTTCCATTTAAGGAACTGTACAGATGATCTGAGTGTTCCTTGTCCTGGATGTTCACCAGTCTGAATGGAGAGTAGAGATGCAAGCTCTTAATTCACGTAAATATCCTGGTGTTTCCACTTGAGTTAGCTAGCTGGCCAGATGCAATAAAAATCAGAGTGCAAATGCTACACAYGCTTCAGCTGGCAACCACCTGCTTTACCACAGAGAAACAGGCTAATCCTTTTGTCTGATGAAAGTCCTCCACCACTTTCCCACAGTTCCTTGTGTGCACCACAGCAGCCAGACAAATTCTCCTGCAATCCTCTAAAAATAATAATATGGACAGTCAGAATACAGCTTTACAAAAASCTGCAATCTACCCCCCAAAAGCTATAGTTGCCCATAGGGTTGCTCCGAGTCCAGCGCAAGGCAATATGTACATATAGCTTTCTACAGCCATCTCCACACTAATGAACTCTCTGCCAAAGTCTAGAGCTAACCACCATAGCTAATCTTGCAGTAAAGACTAAGTTAAGAACCTTTCATGTCCATCTTCTTCAGGGATTGCCACCTCTAATCAAAGACTGCTCATAACAAACAGCACAAACCAGTATTTCTGGCATTTGTTTTTTGCCATCCCCAAATATTATGACACCTGTGACTGAATGACATTTTGGCAGAAAGATCTGAAATTCCTTTTTATAGAAAGTTACTTTTTTAATAGGAGGATTAGGAAGAGGAGAAAGAAAGCAAGAATGGAGTCTGGATTGACAGAGGTGTAACAGGCACTCCAAGTTACTTTTTCTTCTTGTTCTCAGCACTCTTTTGCTTTAAGCATTGACCAGAGAGAGAGAGTGTAAAACCAGCTGTGCTTATCCGAGTTCTGCAAAGTTTGGTTAGATCTAAATTCTTTCTACTGAAACCTACTCATCTTTGAAACATATGTTATTCCTTTTTTCAAAGTATATGGTCTCACCCTAGCAAAAATACCACTTATGTGGATTGGTGAGGTTTGTTGCCTGAGTAAGGACTACTGCAAAGTTCTTGTTACAGGGAGTCCAGTGGAGCCATTTACGCAAGCAAGGACCRCTTGCAAATAGTTTCCAGGATACAGCCGCACTGTGAAAAGCATTGTGTAGTCTATAAAAATAGTGAGTATGCCTTGTAATCTTAAAGTCCGTAGTATGTTTGCATGGAAACTCCACTAGAGTCCTTAAATTGTTTCTTATGACTTCACAGAGGAGTAATGTATTTTCAGTAGGTCATTTCCCAGAGCTTGCCAGGTTCTGACATTTTAACTGTGAAAAGCAATTCATCTTATTTTCAATATTAACTCAAGGGTGACTTTAATCACTGTTCAAAAATGTAACTAGTGGTGCTTAATTACATGATTTGAAAAAAAGAAGATACATTTGATGAAACGTAACTGGACTGTGAAAATTACTGTAGCATTAGGATCATTCTGTTATCATTGAACTGATTTGAGGAGTTAAGACAGGCCTCTCAGGGAGGCAGCTGTTCAGTGAAATACAACTTAGGTGCCTAGGAACTTACATTTTTAAATGTTTTATCCCTGTTCCAAGTTGTATTTTACCTTAGAGATTATCATATGAATTAACTACAATTATGAGGAAATAGGAAATTATATTGCTATGCTATAGTATCAAGGCAAACAGTCTCCATTTTTCAAGATCTTGTTCCCCTATTTTGCTGACATTTTGGGATCACATTCTTTAAAAATCAGGTATTTCCACTGCTCCTTATGTGATACTTCTCAAATTCTCCAGAATGGAAAATGTGACCAGGACATTAAACAACACTACATGCATAGCCTATATATCATTGCACTGATGTCTCCCATAAGTATTTTGATTAAGAAAAAAAATCACTTGGCTCTGACATATTGAATTGCTATAAGCTAATGATATATGCAATGGGTTTTATATAATAATCTGTGCTGTGCAGTGTGCTGACTATACTAGTATGGTATTAGGACAATGAACTCTTCCTCAGAGTAAAGCTGAGGACTAGTAGCTGTCAAGAAAATGCAAACCTTGGACTATTTATTTATTTAAATAAAATTACAAGAAAAAGTAAGGTATTTTTGTATATATGCTAAGAAACAAAATAGCACTTACTACATTYGCTCGCAATACAGAGGTATGTTTTGCTATGTTGGTAGTCAAGGATATTACCAGATTTCGGGCAAGAGTCTGTTTGGCTGCAAAACATCAAGGGTGTCTTGTTGCTATGAGAACTACATCCGTTTGCTGTGTTAGCATCCAATGTGCTTGCAGATCATGCGGATTTCACGTTGCTCAGTTCATTTCAGCAGAGTTATACCTCCCAAGGAGCTTGCATATAGGTCTGAGAGAGACTAAACTCGTAGGAGGTTTTTATGAGCAGATAATACTCTCACTTTATCATTTAGGATGATTGATTATACAGTGTGTTTATTTAAAAGGATATTATTCACCTACTTCTCAAATTCAGACTGAGTGTCCATTTCCTGGGYGATTCTACTATTGCAAAACATTTAATTCCCAGTTAGTTTTGCTGTATTTGAAGTTGTCCATGACATGAAATTATTTTCTGGATTATGATATTGCTATTCACTGCTGGTATAAAATATTATTGAGATAGCAAAGGAGAGATGACAGAAAATAATATCAAGACAAACATAGCCCTGAGAACGTAAACACATTTTAAATTTGAAAATAGAGCATTCTACACGTGCTAAGCAACTTCTCTGTAAGGCTTGAATTCATCTTACTCAACTTTACATGTCTGCAATAGAAGTATTTACGTATGAGCTAGTTCTCTGCATTGCCAATAGGCATACACTAAACAGAGTTGGTGAAATATACGGAATTAGCAATTTCATCCTAGAGCAGATTATTACATTTCACCTCCTTCCCACCAGACCATAATCTCTAAAAAATGAACACCAGGTTTCCTCCAGTCAAAGCAGGAAAAGAGAGGAGAAAGTGCAGGGTGCTCCCCTTGCCAGGAGGAAGAGGAGGAAGGCCGGGGCCAGAGCAGGTCTTTCTCCTTGGCTCTCAGGACTGCCCACARACTGGGTCCAGGATGCCCCTCGGTCATGGAGGGACTGTTGGAGCCTGGGCCGGACGGGCAATTTTCTGTCATGATGGGGAATGAGAAGCTGCGCAGAAAAAGGCCCTGCCAAATGTCCTGCCCCTGGGCTCAGCTAGGTGTGAGGATATGCTGAGTTCCCCCTTGAAAAACCTACTGTGTCACCTCAGCTTTCTTTGGGGTTCCCTTCCCTACGTGAGTGTCATGGTGGCGCCCCAGCTTCTACTTTATCCCCAACGCTAGCATGTGAACAACTTTTCTCCATATTCTCATAGTCACCAGATGGTCTCTGCCCTGGCCTGAATTTGTGCTTTCTTCTCTAATGACACTCATCCTTCTACTCTGTAATAGCTAGTTCATGAAGTCCTTGGCCTATTCTGGCCTTACCAAATCCTGCCTGTATCACTGAGTGGAGCAAAGGCCGTCTGGCACACATCAGGTCCCATTTTAATACTAAGCAGATATTTAGTTCTGATCTTGAATGGGTAATTTTAAGAGTAGGTAATATTCATAACAAAATACCTAGTGGAAAAAAGAGTTTCCAGGATTCAGATAGCTCTATAATGAGTGAATTATTTGTGCTTGGGGGTCTTTATATTTTTCTCATGACTATTACCAATAATAATCAATGACTAACAGAGAGTCTTTAGATAAGACTATATAATAACATGCTTACTAAAGTGTAATCTTCAAATTATTGGGTAGATTGCACAACAACATAAAAATATTTCTGTTAAGCGCTAATTCTGCAGAGCTGCCTTTCCAAAGGGTATTACTTTTCAGTCACTTGTTACCATCTTGATATTTGACTATTACATTTATCACCATATAGTGTTAACACTGCAGAGTTGGTAATCAAGGAGAACATATGCATCTTAACTGCCCTATTTGATATAATTAGACATATCATCCAATTGTTCTATGTGCATTTTTGGTCAGTGTAAGGTTTCTACAGCTTCCAGTCTCCTAGACTTTTCCCTGGAACCTGCAGACCTTAATCTCGTGTTTCTAAATCGAAAATGGAGTCAATCAAATTGGGCAAATTGTTGACCCACATGATAAAAATCTTGGAGCTGTTCAGAATAGTGGAGAGAACAGTGGTATTAAAGTGTATGCACTGTAATTTCTATCCACTCTTAGCAAATATGGCTAATTAGTCATTAATTGTTCTTTGATAACCTATGCAGGATCTATAATTAAATACCTATTTCACAGTGCTGCTCAGGCAAATAATAATGCAGATATTGTAAAAATAGCTCTCTCAAATTGTAGCAAAACAGGGCAAATACGTGTACTGTGGAAACTTTCAAGGGTTAAAATATTGTAAYATATTATATACACATTTATACCAAAGGCCAGAGGGGTAGTAGTTGCATTTCATAATCACTATGGCATTTTATGGAACTTCTGCCTTCTTATGGTTTTGTGACCTTCCCCTAGTCGAGGAGGCCAGAATAAAGAAAGGTCAAAACAGATGTCAGCCCAAGCAATTATGAAAGAGAGAACTTGGACATGACCCTGAGATTAGAAATGGTGACCTGTCACAGTGACAGGGGAAAACCTGCCATGCTTCCTTTTCGTCAAATACAAGCTACCATGGCAGTCTTAAAATGTACTGTCATTTATTTGCATTTTAATCTCTTTCACCTCTAATATTGGGCTTTCCTTCTCATCTCCTCTCTTAGGCCATAAGCAGATGGCTCGGATAGCAGAAAATAGGCATAGAGTTTAGAATATCCACATCTCCTGCAAAAAAAAATCTTGAAAAATGGATCAAAAAACACATTTGTCTGGGTATGCAGAGCAAAAATAACACAGTAAGCAAATTGTGAATTGGATTTGGACACTGGCAATATTTTAGCATTCCTTTTAAGGTCAATGAGAGCTTCATTTCAGATACAAATTGTGCTCAGACACTGTGTAAATAGGAATGGAGGAAGAACCTGAACAGAACAGGATTTGGAAGTGAAACTTTACCCATATTTTTATTTTTTGAATTTATTTAAGATTTAAGCATAGTAACATAACAAAAATTGTTGCTATTTTTGTTTGTTCACAGAGTAGGTATTTCTCAGTTTTTCCTTTCTTTAACTTGGTTATTTGAATTAACCATTTCAGACTTTGGAATTAATTCTTTTCATAGAGAAGCATTGTCTCTGTAGTACATCTTTTATTTCATGGGTGACCATGTGTAAAAGAATACTCTGAGAGAGATATAGTTCATTCTTGCTGCTAAAGGACGATGACCATGGGAGTAGAACTCGGGTTTGGAGTGCTTAACTGGGGCATGAATCAAGGGTCTACCAGCGACACAGCCAACTCTTGCAAGAGAATGAGATTTCCATGTGTTGCTCTTATATAGCCAAGGAAGGGCATATTCTCACAGGTCATCAGCCCGGCCTCTAAAATTCTGATGTGAAAAGAAATGAGGATTTTATATTAATGAGTCATTCTTTTTCACCAGGACAAAAGCTTTCATTTCTTTGCTATTCAGCTTATTAAATTGTTAGAGCATCATTGCTCTTTCCACGCAACCTGGGACATAGTTACAGCCTTTTTAATAGGTTTGTGGTGATGACGCCTCAAAAGTTTCTTCTTTGTCTCAAGGCTATTCCTATGACAGTCTGTCTTTCCTCTCTGAACATTAGAAAAGTCCCTTTTTTTCTTCTGTATATGCTTTCGGTAAACAGATACTTCATTATAAGTATTTTGCATTGTGGGACTTATGTTAATAATGTTCATATTGGCTTGCTAAATCTGTTTTCCTAACAACTACCCTATCGTCAAAGCTATGACTGAGTAAGATTAAGGTCTGTGCCCCTGCAGACAAGTGCTGTGGTTGCTGTGACAAGTTTGTGGTTGTTTGGAAAGGTGTGGTTTCGTTACAGAAATTCTATTTGCTGAAAAACAAATGTCTGGAGATCAGATCTCTGGGAGTGGTATTCTCAGTAAATTTAAACTCTGTGCTGCCAAGTCTGATCACAGGTGTATGTGACTACCTGTGGTCAGCATTGTTCATTTGCTCCATTCATGAACAGCTGCTATGTCAGCAATAAAAAGCAGGGGAGAACCTACCCTCTGTAACAGAAATCGAACTTGGAGATATGAGCTAGGTCTAATGAAAGGTTGGAGAAAAACCTTACAGAAAACTATAAAGGTTACATTAATTTTTTTTGTAGGTGTTCTGCCATTTTCCTGTGTTTTCCTCCAACTTACATTGTGGTAAAACTTTACTTTCAGTAGTCACTCCAAGAGGCTTTTAGCTGTGTAACCCTGCCAGCAGGGATTCAGGCTTTTTTCCTGTTTATGTATGTTGCTTGTGAGGCTTCACGCATGAAAATAAAATGCTGCTGTATGTGTAACAGGACAAATCTCGCTATTGTTGTTCAAAGAAAGTAAGGTTGTTACTTTAAAACAAAAAAAAACCCTTAATTCTACCCTATATTTTTTTTGCTGTCACAGGCTTTTCCTAGAGCCTGAAAATTTGTCCAATGTGCATATCTACTGAAAATATTAAAAATTATGATGTAGAGACAGTTCCCTGTATCTGAATCAAAAAAGGCTGTTCAGCTGCACATACACTTTACAAGCATCAGACTTACTTCCCTTTGTACCTGCTACAGTCTTGACTGCCTCTCTCTTCCTTCAGCATGTCACTGAAATGTTGGCTAGGAAACGTGTGTCTGATTCTGGTTTGGGTCAAATTCTTCTCACAGTTGCTATCATCATTGTAAAATCATAGAAATAAGTATTTACATCAGTACAATGCAAAGAACACTTGAATCTCCATTTGACAGTGTAGATACTGCATAAGGCCTGGTGCTGCGATTCAGAGAATGTGTGTTGTAAGCTTTTCTTTTTTGAGGGTATGTAAAAATGAAGAATTGTAGGGCCAGGGGATATGTAGAGACCATCTCAAAACTGCTGGCTTTGCAAAGTGCTTCTAAGTTTTGACAGGAACATATATTCCTAGTTGTATTGCAAATCTGAATATACATTGAGAACGTTCACTGTGATTTTTAGCTGATGTTCAGTGGATCAGGAGATGCTCTCATCACTCAGGGGTGAAAATAGAAATATGCTATGTCCTTCCAAACTTGCTGTGAATAAAGTTTTGAAAATATGTACGTGACCATGCGGGTAAGGACTGAATCATATTCCATATAAAAGTGAATAAATGCAGTAGGTGATCATTTTGATTGTTTTGTTTTGCAAATAATTTTCTTTCAAAATGGGTATTTTTGCATGGACTTGTATATAAAGAAACGGCATGTAAAAAGCTCTTGTAAGATTCCACTACTTTGAGTCTTATCCCTTACTATTAAAACTGGGAAAACATTGAAAAATAAATACATATGCATGCAATTAAAAACCCTCTGATACTGCATACTCACAAGGCAGATGAATGAATAGTGTGTGGGCATTTGGTGTTTTCTAAATTTGGAGAAATCAACCCTGAAGTTTGAATAATCTTATAAGACAGTTTCATGGGTGTATCTGTATAAAATAATGAAGGCATAAAATATAATGACTACTTCTGCCCTAAAGAAGTTATGATTGCTTTTGAGACATCAGCCAAATGGGCACAATTTTTTCTTGAAAGCTAAGCCTGATTTTAATCACTCATCTTAATCACGTTTTCCCAAGTAAATCTTCTACTCCAAATATGTGAGTTTAGGTGCTCTTCCAGGATGGGAATTCACCCATGCTGATGTGAAAACCAACTTCTCACAATACATATTTGTATCATCACTAGGGAAACAGAAAGAAACAATGAATATACTAATCTCATATTCACGAGGTCTTAAATGACATATACAATGGTTTGTAACAACTAGTTCTTCACAAAGCATTACTTTTCAGTTTTAATCTTATAAAACCACACAAACTCATGTGAAATAACAAATAATTATAGTGTGGAGAGAAATGGCCATGTACTTTTAATACACAAGATGTGTAGTGATAACTCACTAGAATCTTTTATTTCCCAACACTGATAAATTATGAATTTAAAGAGCAATACCAGCACAGTAATGATGTGTGGTGAGCCAGGTCTCTGAAGCAGCTTAGCAAATCACCTATCATTAAGTTCTGATAGCCAATGGTCAAGACCTAGTTCACAGTGAAGAGACTATAGAATTATTGTTATTTGCATAACAGAAACAAGGACAAGTCTATGTGTTGCTCTAAAGATATGCTCTCCCAGTTGCTGAAGCTTGCTGGTCTGACACAACCATATGGCTTGTACCAACCTCTCAGTGTGAAAGTGCAAACAAAATCCTGCTTCTATATTTGTTGCTGTCTATTCAAGTGTCATGCAACTTCATGCCCATGTCTCAAGGCCTTAGTCACTTTTATGTAGAGAAGGTAGCCCTAGCTGGATCTGAGCAGAGGCAGGCAAGAAAGAGAAATCCAAAACAGAGGTAAATACTGGGAATAGTTTTGTTGAGCAGACCCTGTCTGGGAGCAGCTGGAAGCTGAGATGAGTTATCTGAAGTAAAAAGCTAGTTTGGATTTGGTGGTAGGTTTTATGTAAAAGGTAAAAGAAAACCAGAGAGATGTGGCTGTGGACCTATCTGGGCTGGCTGACACCAGGAAGGACTTCAGATTGGCTTGCTGACTTAGCCCTGCTTAGGATGGTGAAGGCTGTAGAAGGTGAGGGTAGGATGCATGAACCCAGGTAGCACAAAGCCTTGCTGCTCTTTTCCCAAGCATGGTCYGTGCAGATGGTTTTGCCAATGATGTTATATTGATCGGGAGTGCAGAAAAAAGAATTACATTGCTTGTCAGATATGGCTCTTCCTGCAAAATGTTTGAGGTAGACATAGCCATACTGACAGTCGTGCCTTGTCACCTTAGTTTATGCTGCTTGGGGACTGGATATAAATCTCATGGAAGGAAAAAACCTTGATGGCTTCATGATGATTGCACAGGTGACACGATGAGGCTGTTAGAGGTTCTTTAGTGGATGTATGAGCTGCACCAGACAGCTTCAATGGATGTGGGTGAGAGCTCAAGGGGAAGAGACAGATTATTGTATTGGTTCTCTGAGCTCGTCCCAGATGCTCAAGGAGAATCAAAAAGGGACTAGTCCAATAATCAATGCAAGGAAGTAAAGATAAGAAAGCCTATGGAGATCCCGTTAAGGTGAGAAGAGAAGGAGCCTATATGGAAGTACAACTATGGCTGGTTGAATCTGGGAGTGGCAAAAGGGCCCTGGAAAGGCATAAGGAGGAGATGGGCTGCTTGGGACTTCTGAGTACTGGCACTGTCAGAAGGTGCAGTGTGAAAAAATGCCCCTTTCTGTAGCACAGCACCCAACTGGAAAAAAAAGTAGCTGAATTCAGTTTGACTTGAAATAATATTCTGGCGAGTGCCAATACTTATATCTGTTTTAAATATATTTATCTATAAAATACAAAATCTACTTCTACTGGGAGTAGATTCTTTCATGAATCCCATTAACTGCATTCTGTGTAAAGAATGAGGCATTTTACACAACATGCTGCAGGTCAGAAAGAAGTGTACAGTACAATATTTATTTCTGATTGTGATGCACGGAAACTTAATATGCTAATTCCAGAACTCAGCAGTTCCTTGTGACTGATGAAGATTTATCTGAATTTAGCTCATTTTCTCTGTCATAGCTATCCTCTCTCTAATCTTGTGTGATGATATATGGATATGCATTTTAATATATTGCAAGCTTAAACAGCTCTCCCTACATGTGATTAGAACTTCTTYGGATAAATACTATGGGAAGCGACTGCAGCAGCTGGTGATGGGCACATATGGAGGGATAGGTTTCTGTGGTGTACAGGGGATTGGGTTTTGCCCTGGAATGTCTTCCCTCAGAAGCTTTTACATATACGTGTCAATATTGTTCCTAAGTTTTTCAAGAGTGGAAGACAGGGGAAGGATGGCTAATTGCTTAGGCATTAGCTTGTGGCTTAGGATTCCTGAAGTCAGTTCTCWGTTCCACCGCAAAAAGGGTTTGACAGAAAGGGTGCAGGAAGCTTGCAAGTTTAAAGAAGCTCTTTTAGCCAAGAGAAACCTAGCCTTTCCTACCTGAGAGTCATTCAGTTTTTCAGCGTGGTTGTTTTTTTGTTTTTTTTTTTTTAACACCAGTAAAACAGCTGCAATTTGACCAGGAGAACTCACCTACTACCAGCTTTTGGCAAAATAATTTTCTTTTTCCTGAATGCATTATGTTGCTCTGTAGGGTCCAGTTTTCTCAGTTTGTAACATTGCTTGTATTTTTCTGCAAATATTTTTTTCTTTTACCTTATAAAGACTCTTCAAAAATACTATTTTCCAAAGGTTTTTCTGCTAATATCAGAGAAATTGATGAAATCAATCATATGCATTTATTTATTCCAACTGTTTAAAAAAAATAAGAACTAGTATAGTACACATGAAAATGCCACTTGTAATTTTTCTGGTAGAAAAAGAATTTATAAATATTTAAAATTTCCAGTTGTAGTTAAATGCATAATGTCCATCAAAGTCTCTCTCTTCTTTGAAAAGGCATGACTTTTTTTCTTCAGTGAATGCTGAAGAAAATAAAGCATGATGAGGGTCCAACATTGAATATGGGAGAGGGGTTGTCCATCAGACAGCAAATTGTCCAGAATATTTGTCTAACTGGACTCTAATTAAAGAACTTTCATTAAACTAGATCTTTTCTAGAAAATTAGCAACAAACTGACCTCTCTATCTGGCCTGCTTGCTTTCATTCATAGCTAGAGCCTCAATATTTCTTTCCACAGAAGATTAAGTAAAGTCTTTAAATTTGAAAACCAATCACTGTAGCATAAAAACTATTTTTTTCTGTTGCTGTAAAATAAATGTTGAATAGCCTGTTTTCAAGCAGGTAGAAAGCTCCCTAGAGGTGTAACAACAGATATGCTTCTATATACAACGCAAGTTAAGAGAGAATTTTGCAAGCTTGGAACCACACGTTTTCCTCAGATGAAATCCAACTCTAGCAATGACAGTTGTCTTATCCCTGGAGGATCTGTGAGCAATAAATTAAAATATAGCATAATTGGCTATGTAATTCAACCCCTATTTTATCTTAGGTCTTTCCTACTGAAACTGAATTTGCTGAACTGTGTCAGATGTTGGGTTTTGGCTTTGAACTGTGTATTCAAATAGTTTTCTAAAGGTGGTTTGTTTTTGTTTTGTTTTGTTTTTTAGAGGCCTCTATGTGTGAATTGCAACATAAAGATCACAAGGTGGAACTCCATACAATATGCCATCAATTAGAAATACTCCAGATAAAATTTTCAGTTGATGTTTTCATTTTACTGGATTCTAATCCATACCATGAACCTGCTGGCACTATCTACTGCCTGCTTTTAAAAAAAAAGCGGGGGGAGGGAGGAAGGAAGGAAAATTGAAAAATTACCCGTGGCTGTTACATGTCATAAGTCTGAGTACAGRTCTATCAGTCATGTGGGATGTCAACAGAAGTTCAGTGCTGAGACTGACACTGCACCTTTTTATTTAGTGGTTCATTCGACTACTGACCATCACCTTTGCCTACAGTAATGCCATTGACCTTGACCCTGTTATAAGGCTCACGTTTGGCTCATACCACACAGTTCAACGAGCAGTCAAGTACACCCCAGCAAGCCTTCAGTAGCAGACAGCATTGCACAAATAGTTCATCTTAATGAATATCTGATGAACATTTACAAAGACAGAGAATGGTAATCACATGCATTCAAGACAGACAGTCTGATATTCTGGGAACAACAGCATTTGTTTTCTCTTTGTAATTACCAGAAAATCTTACAGCTGCTATTGAATACTGACCAAGTAAACCTATGGGGCTATTTGGGATTACACAGATTTCTAGTGTGTCTATAAACAGTCATTCCTTCCTTTTCCCTTCTTCTCTCACATCACCTATAATCTCCCAAGGACAACAGTTAATCGAACTGCAGGATATCAGTGACTGACACAGGTCTGGCAGAATTACACTATGTAAGAAAAATATGCTGAAGGAAGCAAATGAGCTTTTTCATGACTGTTTTGAAACATGAAAACTAAAAAAGAAAAAAGAAAAAAAGAAAAAAGCGGGGGGGGGCAGGAAGGAAGGAAGGGCCACAGTAGACTGCTGATGTTATCTCTTCAATAAATGCAAATAATCACTGATTCATTCATTAACTGAATGAATCAGAGCAAACGATCTCAGTGGTGAGAAGAAAGGAGCAAGAATCTGAGAGACATATTAAAACATGCAGAGAAATGATCTCATTGCCTCCACCCAAAGGTAAACCTAAGTCTTGTCAACTTCCTTGAGAACATTGAGGATGACAGGGAAAAGATGAAGTGAAACCTTTCCTTTCAGACATGGGCCTTGCTGCTGGGATCTGGGCTTTCACTGCCTGCAAGACTGGGTTCCCACAGCACGTGCTGCATGACTCTGCCTTAGCTCTGTGCACAAAATTGAGCCAGAGAAAGCAAGGAGGCTGCTGCGAAGCGTTACGGTAGCAGGTGGTACCACTTCTCTGACTTCTGTATTGTCTGTCTCGGTAGGCTTTAAGCATTAACAGGTTGGTTTTTCTAGCAGCCATTCCTGTTGCTGTACTACGCATCTTGGTACTGACAAATAACAGCAGGGAACCACTGCCAGATTTGTATCAAGGACGTTGGTCCAGAAAGTGCAATGGTAAGATGTGAAAACTTAAGTGAACTTAGTCCATGTGGTCTTGCATAAACCAGATTTTACTTTGTTAATGCTGACAATCCTTTGACAAAATTAACAATTTATTATGCGACTCAGTTCACTGGACATTCAATATCAGTAAATGTCAGTAATGACCACTGGGCCTTCTTGGTTCTGTGTGCAAAGGATGGGGCCCTGCTCCAGAAAAAATGGTGTTTGTAGGCATGTTTGATCCTGGTTACCCTCAAAAGTAAAGTACGTCCTGGGAGTTGTTTCTGCATTTGTTTTTGTTTTGAGACTTGGTGAAGCTTCAGGATTTAAATCTGGTAATTAGACAAGGTGTAGATGGTATTTTGGATTATTTATGCAGTGCTCTTTAGAAAGTTTAAAAAATTAGCTGACATCCTGCTCATATTCAGATATGTAGGTAAGATTAATTCTTCTGATGACAGCACTGGAACTTGATTAAAATATCTTAATTAAACTGGTGCAACTGAAAGAAAAAGGCAGCTTGTGATTGTGTGTATGTGTGCATGTGTGAGAATATAATAGTTTAGTACAAAGCCAAATTTTTTTTCTAACAACACAATAAAAAATAGTAATTGTACATCAGTTGGATAGATAACCCAGGTAGATAATCTGTTTTAAATAAGTAATGGATAGAATACCTTCAGGCAGCGCTTACATTGCATGTCCTATCGGAAGGAAGGTGAGAGCCACATGAAAAGCCAATGTTATAATAATTGTTGTCAATGAACCAAAGACAGTGACTTTTCTTTGTGAGACTTAGGCAAAATCCTTTTTCAAGTTTCTAGGAAAATATATTTGCTCTTGCAGATACTGTAAACCAAAATACAGACTATATATACTGAAGATGCATATAATACATGCTCACATGTGTACTTGGACAGCTTTTATAATTACCTAGGCCCTGATTCTTCCAAAATTTTTGTGCTGTTTGACTTCAGCACACGAATCAATCTTGCATGCTGAAGGATTATGAATGTCCACCAAAATAGAGTGTATATGTGCAACAGTGGCCATGCTGAAAAACCAAATCTTATACAGGCATACCGCACTCTGGTTGCATTGAACCCCCTTTGCAAATTCTCCATCATAGGGATGAACTTGCACTTGCAGAAGGCAATGAAAGATTGACATCTCTAAGTGCAGATAACAGCTTTTCTGGCACGATTAATGAAAAGAGATCAGCTGTGAATGTGACAAGATGATAAAACCTAATCAGTATGACCACATGCGCATACAAATATGCACCGAATACAAAAAAATGAATAACTCAGGTTGGAGACTTAGGGCACTGTTAGAAAACATACTTAGCCATCACACTGGTAAAAATACAAAACTCTAACAATTAACATTCATTTAATGTTTCATTGACTTCTTCCCTTCTGGAATGAAACATTTTATAAGTACTGTGCCTGACTTCGCATTTCATGGAAAAAATTCTTTTATAGTATATCCCTGCTTTATAGATAAATTTGTTATATAGTGCTTAGGTAACTGGAAAAATCTATTTATACAGAATAAAAGTAATTAYGTTGGTTGTTTCTATGAAGTTTGTGTTGCCAGTAGATATGTTAGCTTTTGTCCAACAGAAGTTTGTAAACAGCTCCATCTTCAGGCATCACTCCCTGTGCTAAAAAAGAAAAAGGCAACAATTCTCTGCCACGAGCTGTGAAAGGCATGTTAGCATTTTACTACTTATAGCAATTTTTATCATTTAAACCAATGTAATGGTCTTGTTTAACCACTTCCCACATGCATTAAGCTGAAAGAATATCACTGGTACTGGACCGCAACATCTTATAAATGAATTCTGGTATGGGTCAGTGGCAGAGTAGATGTATGACAAGATTACATTTCCCTATATCTAAATTAGACCGAAACTCCATTACAGCCACTAGAATGTCTTTCTGTCAACAGACAGACCCCAAAGTGCTCAAGTCAAATCAATTTTTAAAATGTATGTGTGGCTAAATAAAAATAAATGAAGTGAGAGAGGCAGCACTGAGAAAATGTTAGCATGTGGGTGATGAATTCTCTAAAATCCTGGAGGGGGTACATTCCCCAAAATTGGGCCCACAGAATAGCCTTTTGAATATCATTCAGTGTGAGAATGAAAAATGTAATTTTATATGTTGACAACAGTGTAAATGAGATGTTACTTGGATACCGAGGAGAGTGAAATTCTATTGTCTGATGGGTGTTTTTCTTTCCAGTGTCAGTGCCTGAATGAGCCAGTGAACTGGATCTGGGAATAGACTTCCCCCCCCACCCCCCCACCCCCCCGCAACGTGTTTGAAATGTTTGTTTGTTTTAATTTAGAGACATTATGGAATATAGTTTGTCTCTAGAGTCTTTAGAAGGAAGCTCTGTTTAAGTAATAGGGTATTTAATACTGGATAATATGATCACTTTTAGAATTACAAACTAAACTCAATATTTCATTCTGCCACATATCAATATGTTTGGCATTTTAAAGTACAATCTTTTGTCTTCAAAGTTATCTTCTGTTAATCTCACTGATTACATCACTATTCTTCCGAAGCACTGTATGTGTATTTGCGTATTAAATATGTGTGTGTATGTGATGTATGTGTGTGCAGAAATACATGAGAGGTCCTTTTGTACCACTTGTCATTTTCTCCACAAACTAGATATAAGGTAGATTTTAAAAAAAATCAATAAATTTATCACTAGTCCTTTTAAAACATGTAATGGGGTGTGATTTTTCTTGCTTGTTTAAAAGTGTTTTTTTTTCTTGCTAAGTTAAAAGATTTAGACCTAAAAAAAAGTAGAGCTTCCTAAATGCTTGTTAATAATGTATTACAACAAATATGTCACAAATTCTTCCAACAATTTATTTGATGAGTAGCTGTAACTCTGGTAAAATAGACATTTTTAAAACTGTTCATTGAGTAAATTTGACCAACTTTGACCAAATTTGACATCAACATAAATTTGACCACAGCTTTTGTGCTTAAAGCAAAAGTTTTTGGTATCTGTTTCCCATCCATTTGAAAATCAGGTATCTAAGAACTTCAGAGTATTTAATGCTTTTCTGGACTGCAGTTATAATCCCACTGGGTTTATCTGAAATAAGTAGGTTTGATTTTTAACCCATCATCTGTCTGTGCCAGAAGCTGTTTTTATGCAGTGGAAGGTATTAGAGGTAGCAAAGACCTAACTAGCTGTGGGTCTGTAGGCRGCAGAAGTGTCTTAGGCCTTTGCTCTGAGTAATCTGGAGGAATTACATGTGAGTGCAGATTTATTCRTAGCTGTACATTTATTCAGTTGGACACTGGAATAGTATGCAGCCCTCAGTGGGAAGAGGGAGGGAAAGGGGGAAAGCAGACTTGTGAAAGAGTATTCAGTTGATTCACTTTGTCTCCCATGGAGTTGCAATGAATGCTCATTTTTTATTTCTTTATTTTAATATGGTGATAGAAAGAAGCTGTGTGCAAAACTGTTGTATGGAATCATGCGCTTTATACAGAACATCTGTGTAACCCAATTATCTGAGTTGAAAGCATACCATCGTGGCTACAGGAGTACTTCAGAGAACTAAGTGCAAATTGTTTATTGACACTTTTAACTATTTCAGAAAAGCCCAGATTTGATTTAGGGTCCAGTCCTTTACTTTTAGATTCCAGTGGGAGCTTGACCAAACTCTTCAGTAGCTGAGAACACAGAAGATACAGGCTTTGCTTCTGTAAAACTGTTAATGCACAAACATTTTCCTTTATTTAACAAAGGTTCTAATCTAACCACCTGTATAAATATACAGCCAGTCCCACTGAATTAATGGGACTATTTCTAATCTGAAAATAGGAACATATTTGCATAACTTACTGAACAAATGCAGTATATTTCTCCCCACAACCACTATCAAAATACTGCGTCTGCTTTTCGTGCCAGAAGCCAAGGAAATTGAACGCTTGCAGGAGAGTGCTATAGTAGGTAAGGGATGTGGACCCAACAGTCTTTATGCAAATTTAATACATGCCTAGAGACGTTATTCTAAAACCTAGTATGGTAAAACCCTGGCTCCACTGAAGCCTGTAAATTTCCATTGACTTAAATGAAGCCTGGATTTCCTCCACATCATTTTCTTCCTTTCTGTAGAAACAGTAACCAAAGCTGTTGAATTCTAGAGGCTGAAAGTACTTCTCTAACTACATTGATGGGATAACTGAGCATTTCTTTAAAAGGATCTTCTGTAATAAAGCCTGTAGGATTTTTACCAAAGGTAGTGGGGGAATTGTATTAGCTTTTATTAAGACAAATATTGGATATGTTAGTCAAGCTACCTTGTTAAGAAAAAGTGTGTTTTGGTCATTAGAAAAGGATCCTAGTAGTAAGAGTTTCTGATTTATACATCTAACTCTACCACTGAATTGTTCTTTCAGGGAGTATCCCCTAGCCTCTCCTTGACTCATCTGCTTTATTTGGGTGGACAGATAAGCCATTGTGGTAGGRTTGCTGAGCTGGTTGATAGAGTCTTTGTAGAGTGCTTCAAATATGGCATTGTAGATATATGTTGTAATATTATTGTCAAAAGATAGGATAGGTTGCCCAGCAAACCAGCTGTCACATACCGGAGATACTTGTGCAGTGCCACATGGATTTGTGGCCTCACAATCATTTAGGAAGCTCTGCTCATCAGCAGAAGCAACAAAACAATTAATTATGGCTAGCAGAACTTTTTTAAACATGTGAAGGCAGTCTTCACATGTGAAGTCTCCAAGGAATCATCTTTTAAAAGAAAAAAAAAAAAGTTTTGTGAAATGATTATCTAAATCGTCCACAATTTCTGTAATATTATATTAATGTATCCCTGAAATCATTCTCCTAAACRCATATTTTTGATAAAAATTATGGTTCTGGTGAGTAAAATATTTCTAAAATCATGTGAATATTCTTCCATATACTTGAATTAAATTTAAAAAAAGAAAGAAAATGGGATATAATTTGGGGGGGGGGGGTGTTTTTTGTTTTTTTGAGCCCTACAAATGCTTTCAAACTGAAAATTTTTCACTAAAGTGGCTTTTGGTTATCTCAAGCAAGTAGTTGCTAGTCCTAAATCGAACTTCCATCAGTAACTACAGAAACTCAACGTAAACCTTGGATTTCTCTGAAAATCTTTAATTTAGAATATTCTGACTGAAGGAATTGCTTAGATCCAAGAGGCTGGGCTGAACCCAGCTCTGCTTCAGATGACTGTTCACAAGCACTCGGAGTTACGTAGGACTTGAAGACTTTGGTAGGAGATGTATTTAATTCCATAATTTCCCAGATAATCTGAATAATAAATATCTCTTTGAATATCTCTGTACAGGAGGAGTTTGCCCGAATGGAACTCTTAAAATTCCCAAGCAATGTGAGCTCGGCAGTTCTTTCTTCATCTCGCTCCCAATTATGCTTTTGTAGCCTGCTKCCTTGCTTGCTTTCTCTCTCTTTTCTTCTCATTAATAAAGTCAGAAGTGGAAACTCGTCAGCCATTCTCTCCACAGGCTTAGCACAGTTGACAGTATTCCTTTATAAATCATCCCCTTGTGTAAGCTTTCATTTTGGTTCCTTGAAAGGGGTTTTCCAGCAATTCTGGTGACACATGTGGTGCATTGCCAAGCAATAATGGAAATGAACCCATCAACTGCCTGTTCCCTTCCCAGGATAATCTGCCATCCCATCTGCACATTTGCAGCAAACTTCTGCTGTTGCAACATCTGCCCAACGGTTATTATATGATCCATTTAATACAYGCTCGAGGAGCCATGGCCACCACTGTGCCTAGATGGGATACCAATAAGGCCTCAGCAGACATGCCAGAGCAGCCCCTCGGGGGATTTAATTGGAGCCAGGCTCACCRCAGTCAGTTAAGTACACATTCCTTTGGTACATGTGCGGCTAAGCTACTTTTAATTGAGCTCCATTGTTTTCATATATTTAGTAAACAAACGTGCATAGGTACAAAAGCTGCTTCTTGTTGACAACACAAACAGTATGCAGCTTGCGGGAGCTTTGGGCAGGCACCCTTGGCAGTAGCTGTGGTGGAGCGTGTTTCATGCGCAGACATAATTCTTTCTTTGTGCTTTTTTGCCCATTTCCCCCTCCCCCCGCCCCGTTTTTAACTTCTCCTGGATTTTTCAGTCCCAGCTGGCTTTTCTGTGTGGCGGTCACAGCTGAGTGTAGGTGCAAACACAATGTCTTGCTCCAGGCAGCAACGTCTTCACGCCAGCGTTTTTGGAGGGAACGAACAGCTTTTTGTTTTGTTTCGCTCTCCCTTTTTGCTAAATATTAAGCCTCTTTGGATAGGGCTAAAAAAAGGCAGCATTTTGGCACTGTGATGACTCTCATTACCTTACTGAGAGCAGAAAGACATGTCATTCACTTTTCACCTACCTTGAAAAGAACATGCCAGCTATATTTCACTTTCCCTGTTTTTAGTCATTGCTCAGTATATGATACTTGGTGAAACCCTGAGCTCTCATGTCGTTTGTTTGGTGTGTAAAGTGATAGTTGATGGCCAAAAGAATGGGATCGTTCCAAAACAGTGCTTAGTCATCTGCTTCCCATTTTTGGAGACGGTTCCAGTTTGCTTCGCCTTGCCTGTACGCTGCTCTGGGGAGCAGCGTCCATGTCAGGGCCGCGTCAGCCTTGCCATTGCTGAGGGGCAGGCGAYGTCTGGGGCAGCAGCTGGATGTGCGCTTTGCCTGGATCCAACCCAGGTCCCGCAGTAGCACCTTAGCCATTGCAGGGAAGGTGGGTGGATTATTTGCAAAGACAGTCTTCTCCTCGCGCCTTCCCTCTCAAGCAGCGCAAAAAGTTGCTGCTGGCTGCCTAATCCTCGCTAGTAGGCATTTCTGGATGGCAGCTCTTCTCCTGGCAGATGGTTAGGTCTCTGTGATCAGTCTCCCTGGGCTTGATGGACGCCGGTGCTGCACTCCTGCTGCAAGCAGAGTGCCAGCTCACAGCCCTGGGCTTGGCAGGGGGTGCTGCATCCTTTCAGCAGGATCCTGCCCTTCATCTTAGCGAAGTCTCAAAGTGACACCTAGTGGAATACCTAGTCTCTGTGGGGAAATTTAATTAAACCACAGCCCCTTTATACCAGCACAAATATTGTGAAGGAAAACAACTCAACTCCTTTGACATTTTTACAAATAGGTTCAGTAGAAACTGCTGTGTTTACTTTAACTGACATTTGTTTTTTCAGTCAATTATCCCTCAGTCTTTTTTTCCTTCCATAATTTATTACATGCAGCTTAGCCATAATAATAAATACAAAGTTGTCTCCCTTTTCTCTTGCAGACTCTGTTACGAACAAATGAAATAAAAATGGGTCCCCCAACCTCCTTTGCTTTCTCATTTCTGTGATAGCCTTTATCTGCTTATTATGGACCTTAGCAGCCTCATATGGGGCAGAGTTAATCCCAAATATGAGCAGAAGATTAGCCTGCAACTCCAGTACTTTTTCCTCCCTTCCAGGGTCCTGCTCCAAATCTCACTGAAGGCACTAAGAGTTTTTTGTTGACTTCAGTGGTCTCTGGAGCGAGCCCTTTAACCATGAAACTTAAATAGAACTTTCAGCCAGACCACATCTTTCTGACTTAATTGCTCCGTCTGAACTAAAAGGCAAACACACCACCTTGATGCAGTTCTGCACGCGCTCACTTTTAAATTTGTTCAAGAAGTTCAGGAAATCTTTAGACCTCTCCAAAGAAAATCTACCCAAAATACTATTTGTAAATGGAGGGCCATGATAATGGGGAGGTGGCATCACAGGCTGGACTCCTGGGAGTGTTTTCATTGACTTCAGTGCTTGGTTTGTAGCCAAAGCTGCAATGACAAATTATTTTTCCAGCTCTTCAATCAAAAGCTGCTGGAATACAGGAGAAACATGACTTTTTTGCCTTGCTGTTTAAGAATGAAAATGATATGCGTGCAAGGGCAGAGCATGTTCCTCACAACTCTTAGGCATGCAGCAGCTGCTCTTTAAGTGATTTGAGAAAAAGCAGTGGAACAACAGAGTGCCCTATGCACTTGTTTAATCCATCAGGTAATGTCATGCTGATGGCTTTCCTTGTGCACAAAAATAGTCTAATCTCTAATTAAAATCTTTCATGAAAGCAAACCAAATATTTTACAGCCAAAAATCTTGAGCTGGTCAGTTCGCCTGAAAATATTTCCATTTTCCGAATAGTTGTTTTTCACAAAATCTTACCACTAGAAAGCTATTTTTCTTCCTTTATTCTTCATAAAGAGGAAACAGAGGACTTCAAGAGCTACATAAAGTTTTATATTCCCTCTGGGAAACTCATCAGCCATCCACAGAAATGAGGCTATTTGAAGTAACAGTAAATAGAGATGTGAACATTTGGAATATGGAAAGCTGAATCCACTGGAAAGGAGTTATTTTTCAAAGTCCTTTTCAGTATGGCTTTTGCCAATAACACATTGAATCTGTTACATATTGGATGAATCTATAAAAATCCTATATGTTCAATCTTCCAATAATCAGGCAAACAGGAGGACAAAAAGAGGACACTTCCAAAAAGGAGGAGGGAGGAAAAGAGTTAGGAAATCAATTTTAAAATTCGGTATTTTTTAAGGAAGTAAGTGTTAATTTTTTTAAATTCCTTGTGTTTAAACATTTGCATTCATCTAGCTCATAAATGCTTCCTTTCCATAAAATGCTTTACACAGAATTATTTGCAAAACCAAGTATGAAGAGGCATTTCCTTTAGTTAGCTTGACATAGTAAATTAAAGTCTGGAGAACTGTTAAGTTCACAGATCTGTTAATTGTGATATGCTTGAAWGTATGTTTCACATGGCAGTTGTCCATGTTGGCCATAGTTTATTTTGATTTTTCCAAGAAGTTCTGCAGCTGTTGATGGAAACAGTGCTAGATATGGCTCTTGGAGGAGCTGAGGGAAGGCAAAAGAAGAAAAATCAAAACTACAACTGAAGCTGTACCATGAATCAACCTTACTGTATGTCTTATGAGCCCAGTTTCCTGGACTGATGCAAAACCCATCTTATGTACCAGGTATGGGTAGAGAGCTTAACTTCTCTTACTCTTGACTGACCCTGGTAGAACTGTGAAGAAATCCTCTGATTTATATTAGAATGAAAATAAAGTTTAAAAAAAGGGAGGGGGGGAGGGGGAAGGGGACATGTATATTTATATATGCTGCCCAGAATAGATGCAGTCATACCTTTGTTAATTCCTAAATTCCTAAACCAACTTTTTAACTTTTTTAGTTTGGGAGCTGACAAATGGTGTGAGTGCAGCTCAGCACACTGCCAAAAGCTTGAGCAGATAGTGCTGCTCGAAGGGAAGAGAGAAGCAGAGCAAAGCCTGAGGTTGTCATGCAGGGTAGAACACTGAAACAGAGCAGTCTGAGATAGGAAGGAGAGGATCTGTAACCTGCATTACCGTCTTTTGTTTGACCTTTAGCACTTCCCAAATAAGCTTCTCTTTTTTCTTTTTTTCTTTTTCCTTTTTTCTTTTTTTTCCCCACTTTAATTTGGAAGAAATGGGTCAGGTTTTTAAAGGTTGATTTCATTGGGAGTTAAGCATTTGAACACCTCTAAAAATCTGACCCAGAAAGATCACCTCCAGCGACATTGCAAGCACACAAGAATAGCTGAGCTATCCTACTGAAGCTTTTGTGAAGAGATGAGTTTGAACTCTGAGAAGGGAATTGCTATTTCTGTATCAAAATGTTTTGTAAAATGATATAACCATTTTATGAGACACTATTTGATAAGGATAATTTTATTAGTTTTAAGGTAATTTGATTGAATATATTCATTGAGATAGGATTTAAACATTTTCATTCCACATTTCAGGTTATCTACAGAAATAAAGGGAGAATCATCATCACTTGGAATAGGGACACTTGTCCTAGAATAAGGGTCAGATCCTGCCAGTTCAGCCCAGGTTAAAAACTAAGAACAACTCTCTGAGTCTGAATCTGGCCTCGGTATCCAAAAAAGCCCTGACTGGCACAAGAGAGAGCTACACCTGCACTTGTCAGTAAGAACTTTCTTCAGAGGAATTAGGCGAGCATGTGGCACAGACACTACTGCATATAATTTCTAATTTCCTGAGAACCAGTCTACTTTTGACCACCAGCAGGGTTTCTTTGTTTTTCATTATGCGTTTTATTAGCACATGGCTAGATCTCTCTATGTAACCATATCCAGATTGCTAATGAAAAAATACTGTCTGGAATCACATATGTAATCTGGAGACGAGGGGTATGATGAGGGTAGAGGCAATGTATCAACCTGTGTATGTACTTATGTACTGAGCTTATTTGTTACCTGTATCGCTGCCATAACTGGACCTATATTGTGCTGCCCTTTTTCTTTTCTTTTTAGGGTTTTTTGTTTTGTTTTGTTTGTTTGTTTGTTTGTTTGTTTTTGCAGATGTGTGTGAAAATCTGCCTCTAGGTGGAGTTTTCATAAACTAATGTTTCTGCAGGCTTTATTTAGGTGTTTCATCTTTTTTTGACTCAGTGCCCTGTCCTAACTACTGAAAATTTAATTGGATTCTGACTAACTGAGTGGGAATAACACAGATCCTCACATTCCTTGAAATGTGATTCATGACAACAAAATTGCCCCCGGTTTTAATATCTTGCTCCAGTCGCAAATGGCGGTCGTTGGTGTGCTGTAATATTTTTGATGATGACCGTCAGATTCTTTGACATGGTTCTATGCAGGAAAAGCTCTTCTATAAGCCAGGCTGGGCTGTGGATAGTAACAGATCTTCTATCCCTGCATATACGGCTGCAACAGCACAGATTGCCACACCGCTACAAAACCAGTATGGTGCAAATGTAGGAATATCCTCCCTGAAACCAGAATGAAGGCGATTCTGATTATCTGAGACCCTCTGAATTCACTGTCTTACTATGAAAACCAAAGAGGCTATTGCTGCTCTGAGATATGCCATGTGCTGTTGGGATGCTATCCTGTCATCTTTTTGCTCTCTGTTCTCTGATGTGTTTCAGTTGAGGTTATATCCACAAATGCCTCCTTGCAGATCAGACTACACGTCATTTTTACGGTGGTGTGAAGTTGATGCTCGGGGCACAGGGGAGAAGAAGTGAAAGAGGGAAGCAATTATTCTCTCCATACGTACACACTTCCTCCTTCCCTTTCACCCCTTAGAAGCACAGGAAGCTCATCCTCAAACCATATGGTACCTCGAGCTATGCTGTGCATCTTGGGGGAATGCCAGCAGTACCCTCTGGGGCCGGGGCCCTTTGCCTCGCCTCCTCTCCCCTGCCTACCCCAGCTCGCCGTGGCACTGTTCCCTTCACAAGCTTCCTTATCGCACTTCTGCCACTGCGTCTCCTTCCTGGTCTGCAACACCTGTGCTGCATTACAGTGCAGAAAACAATACTCGCCCTGAGACAGGCAAATAGTGTTTCATCTGCCAGCCTCACTCAGTTCCAGAAAAGCCACTGGAATTAATCTACTGTGCAGCCTTTGATAATCTGTTACTGAGAGGYTGGGTAGAGGTACTGGGGGTACTCCGGGAAAGGTTACCTCAAGGACTTTACTTGGTGCATTCAAATCTAGATATAATGCTTGAACTGAGCACCGGTAATTGTTTTATTATTGTGATGTGCTGTTTCTGTCTAAGCTATCCATTGGCAATGGTGTAATCAGAGTCACTTGACTCAGAATTGGCGGACACACAATGGTTTGTCTGCTTTGGCATTTGAGATCCACTTTGTCAGTAGGACCTGCTTATAATTTAAAATATATGATTTCCTTCAAAGTGGCATAGTTTCAAAAAATAGCATGTGATGCACTAATAAATTATTCAGTTTTCTGAACAGGCTACATAAAAAGCACATTTTTCCATCTGCATCTGGCTAGGCATTTGCAACTGTTTCTCTTGGATCTGGACTGCAGCACACTTATCCATGATTTTGTGACCTCCAGAAGGGATTAATGCAATATGTTGTGCACGGGGCTGCTGGTGAAGGTCACTTGGAAGCATAGGCTAGTGCAACATGTGGCTGCCCACCTGCTTGGTGCTGTTAGCTGCAGAGAGCGTATTATTCTGTGTCTCTAAACTGTAGCGAACTCATACACTGCAAACAACAGGCACGGGGCCCAGTTCCCTTCTACCTTATTCCAGCTAAGTGCTACACTGCCCACTGCTGTGAGGTTTGCTGGGGTTATTTCTCCCTGGACCAATAATAGGAGAGTATCTACAGCTATTGCTATGCAAGTTATGAAAATCAGAAGCTGAGACTGGACCCTTAAAACCTCTTCCTGTGGAGGAAAAGGAGAACCTGCTGTAACCGTTGGCAACAGGAAGGTCGTTCGACACCCCTGTCAGCTTATACATGAGGCTGGTACCACGCGCCCAGTAATACAAACTCATCCTTCTTGCTTTGCTTCACTCTCTAGAAGTCAGTTTGGATGAGACACTGCATCTTTCTGTGGGGGAAAGATGAGATCAGCTGTAGGGTACAGGACCCAAGTCTAAAGCCAAGATAATCTCAGAGCAGGGGCACCAGGATGGTGTTAGCCCGAGGGAACTGAAACCTGTTAGCAGCTCGAGGCTCGCCTTTTTTACTTGCAATTTTACCTGGGAAGTGGGGCTGTGCAGTTAAGGTATGAGACAGGAAGAGTTATGATGGAGATCTTTCTTTTTAGAGATTTTTTAAATTATTTTGTTCATTGTGTACCTCCCTCACTGCATTCACAGGTCAGTCAAACAACAAGTAGCATTTTCTCATGAAATGCATATTTGAATAGTTTGCAACAACCTGCAGAAGGCTGAAACCATCTCTGCACCCTTAAGCATACTGAATTTCATAGGTAGGTATACTCTTGTTAGTCACGAGCTAAACAGCGGTGATGCAGATGGAAATAAGAGCCATGCAAAAACTTTATATTTGTGTGATTTGTAGCTCAGTGTGGCAGAAGCATAACCATGGTCACATTCATCCAAAATCCATTGGGTTTTGAATACCCTAGGCCTTAATTCTGATAAAAGACTTTTACATACCACCAAAAGGAGGAATAATAAGTACTGCTTAGGGTCTGGCATCAGTCAGGCTCAAAATTGTTTTTTTGCCAAGGTAAATACATCCTTCGTATCTTGGGATAGGCTGAATGTCTAATGTGTCTCTACTAGCAGAAAACAAGAATTGGGCATGTTTAGACTAACATCAGAAGTTTGAGTCCTACATGACAAGAAAAACGTGCATATTTCTGTTAACTCTGACAAATCTAGGAAGTCAGAATTCTCCTTAAATTTAAGTATAAAGAGAAAAAAAAATTTAGCCAGATTACACCCTCCTAGTAATTTTAATGTGAGATTTGGTAGAAGAGAGAGTAATAACACAGGCATGAATGAATATGATATTGCACCTTGGCTAGACTACATCAGGTGGAGATCTGAATGGAGAAAGCACTGACTGGGTGCGGGTCTCACCTCTCTCTCCCCACCATGCTGGGGGAAACGCAGACAGCACAGTCAAGACCATGAAGTCACCTGCCAGCTCAGCACGGGCTGGGGACTAGGTGTCTCTCCTGCAGCCCTCATCTCCCTCCTTCACAGCACTCCGCTGCCAAGTGCCTCTGGCTGCATGTTCCACGTCTGTGGTAGAAGAGTTTCTGCCACCCCCTGCTTCCCAAGGGTCACCCCTTTTTCAGAGAAACTGCATGGAAAGGCATAATTCCCCAGATGCAGCTAGCACTACTGTCCTTCCCTGTTACAGGGCCTGCCTCTAGATGGATCCACACACAAGATCTCACGCATGGGGGGAGAACAACGTGAGCTGCCCAGTCATACGCTCTTCCAGACTCTTCTGCCACTTCTGCTGGGTTGCACCCATCCATGCACAAAACAGCGCGTATAGACAGAAGGTCTTAGTCCTGCTCACATACCCAAGGAGCATGTATTTGAGGTAGAGGTGACTGAAGCCAGGGGTATTTGGGAGTGAAAACAACTGATGGGATCAAGACCAAAAAGGGTCTTACCAGTCAGAAACAGTTACTGCCCCAATAATTTGGCGGGTGGGGAACACAACTTTTATTAATCCGATGTCATCTCCTGAGCAATGAAGCTTGCTTTGTCCGTATCGCATAACTCAGCCCATGACTGTGTGTCAGCAGATAGCCAAAGGATGATATTTCACAGCTCCGCAGTAGCTAGGCTGACCTTCGGAAGGCTCTTAACCTTGAGCTAATAAGTATTGTCCTTCAAGGGGTAAAACTTTTAACTGCAGCTGTTTACTGTTTACACAACGGGACTGGCATGTGAATCTTCCCATCATGCAGTTTTGCCCATGTGAGCTTCATTCCAAAAGAAAAGAGGAAAAAAAGTCAGCTTCTATTACGTTTGCAACTTCCAGAGGGCAGACTGTCCTCAGCTGTCGCCAGCTAGCTCTTTCTTGAGCTTTGCTCATTGTCAGAGGCAATATTAATTATTTCAGTCATTTTCTTTTCCATTTATTGTTCAACACCAAACCATGAAAAATGAACACTGACATAATGATTGATCATGAAGCAGGGGGTTGAAAGTGAAGGCTAGAATTGTTGAGCTATATATGAAAAGGGGTTGGGGTTTGGGGGTTTTTTTTTTAGATGATAATATATTGTTTGTGAATGGGTTATTTATTAGAGCCATGTGTAGCCTAGAAGGTTTGTAAAGATGATTACTAAAGCATATCCATATGTGGAATGTGTGTGCATATTTGTAAACTTGGCAATTTGTCCAGTTTTTTTTTTAAGGTTTATGGAAAAAAGTCTCTGAAATTGTGTAGGGTTATTCTTTTTCTTAATATTAAGCTGTATATTTTCAAAGCTATTGTGCTTTGCATAACTTATGCTTTAGTTCTGACATCAGATGCATACGTACTGTTATGCACCTCTAAAATGATGAATAATCTACACATTTGATGGTCTGGCATCAGTCTTAGCAGAAAATTGCTTCCTCACCAGCATATCATATTCAGCAAATATTGTATTAGATCAGATACAGATTTCTAATGCATCTGTGTTAGAAGGTAACAAAAACAGGGCATGACTGAACTACTGTAGGAGGTCTGAGTGCTTTATCACAATGAAAATGTTCATAGTTTTGTCAAATTTGGTAATCCTGGGATGACAGATTTTTCTTAAAGATAGTTTTGGCCAGATCACGCTCTCCGGTGAGTTTTGGAAGTAGAAACAGTGAAGGCTCATACAATAAACAAATACTTGTTTCCTGTTCTCAACTAGCGGGTCTAAATCCAGAGTYGTTTTGCTACTGTATGCAGAGAAATTCGGCAATAGCAGTGGCAGGGTTGAGAACAGGGTTTATTCTTTCATATCTTCCAAGACACTGCAAATGTTAACGGGAATGGGTTCTGTTAGGGCTGACGGCATTAAATCAGGCTTTTACAAGATCTAAGCACTGTACAAAGGGGAACATCCTGCAGAGCACCTCAGAGGCAGGCTGGTATTTATTAATCTCATTTTAAAGGAAATGAGGATAGCGACACAGACAGGTGGTCCCTAGCAAGTCAGCACAAACATAAAAGGAAATCCATGAGCTGATACTGCAGGGAGGAAAAGGGCTTGTAACTCAATGTTGACGATAATCAACCAGTGGAAAGAAATTCAAGTACTTGTGTATTCATCTAAATTCAGGTCCAGAGCTTAGTTATTACTCCCCAGGCTGTGGAGATGAACGATTATCTGCAATAATCTCCCCTAACTGCTGTTCAGGGATGTTCAAGTGTACTAGACTTTTCTCCTCAAGGTGTCCCTGATAGCACTATGCTGTCACCCTGTGAATTACCCACCCTGTGTAGTCTGTGAGTTGAAATTTTTCGTAAAGGTTTTCCAGTATGTTCAGAAATGCTGAAGTAACAAAAGAAACGGGGAAGAGTTACTTGGCAAAACAGCCTCAGATCCTTTCCATATAATTCAGGGTTTGTTTTCAGGAAACAGAGATGTGCTTAAAATTAAGCACATGGTTAAGTGCCTTGTTTTATCAAGGCATAAATATTCTCAATACTCAGATATAAATGAAGGCAGGGATCATTTTAACTCATTTTCAAGTTGCCAGAATGCCTCACTGGTTTGGACTGGAGCTAAGAAAGATCAGATAGTCATGTCACAAATGCAGCAAATATATAAAATGCTATTATTTTGTGGAACTCCCAGAAAGACAGGCTTACTAAAGAAAAAGAGCTAGTAAACAGACCGATCTGAGACTCAATGAAGAACTTAAAAGGGATTTGGGAAGTCAAACACTGAAGCTTTGATTTGCCTCTAATGTTAAAAATAGTACCTACTTCACATCTTCTTAGGATCAGGCTTATTTCAAACAATTCTAGTTTATAGAGGCTATTCTATGGAAAACTATTTAATAGTTTTAGGCAGACACTTCAGCTGCAATAATAAACCATACCTAAATTTTATGAACTAACTATGTTTCCGTCAAAGCTATGGTTTGTTCCCATATAGAGTTTGTATTATAGATCAATATGGAAAAATATTTAGAAATAGGGAAGCATTTATTTCCTAAAATATGCAATAAATGTCATTCAGAAAGGTATACAGTGTCTTGTCAGTGATATCGTTATTTACCTTTAGGTAATTGTTATTTTGAAGAGTAATTTAAATATTTAAAACAAGTAACAGCAGTGAATGGGTAAGTGGAATAATTACAGTGTTTCATAGCTGAAAGTTATGAAAACATATAACTAGGTTCTGATTTTCTAGCTTTGTATTAACTAGTCTCTAATTCTGTATCGACAATTTTATGGAGGAGTTTTTCTTTTTCTTTACAGTAACTGTGGGTGTGATTGATGCCAGTTTAAAAGTCTTCAGAGCTGGCTTACTTCATTTTAGACAAAGATCAGCAATGGTTACATAGGGTTTAAACCATTGCTGAGTACTTAAAAATTTCTCTCCAGATGTCTGTATGATTATATTTTCTAGCCAGATGCTTAATTGGGCATCTAAGCAGTATCAATGGCCCTATGACTCTCTGTGTTCACAGAAATGAAAAGTAAATCCTTACTAAATTCATCAAATATACAGGTCTTATTTTAAATCCTTGATACATCCCGTTGCTCAGTATCTTGCAATGTGGAAAATTCACCATTATGTTGTTTCTGTCTTAGATTATTTTTTCATCCATCATCATTTACTTTCATAACATTTTGCTTTGTTACTGTCTAGGACTTCATTAAATTCTTTAAAAGAGTTTCGTCTCATTCCCATTAAATTATTTCAGCTGGTCCTTTGTACACTGTGATGTGGATATGCGCAAGAAATACTGGTAGCTGCTATGCTCTAATGCTTGATCAACTGTTCCTCCTCCAGGGCATCTGTGCATTCTGACTGAACTTTTATTACTGCCTGTTAAATTATAGCAATCCTATTAAACACTAACAAACATCTTTGTTCTCCTGGAATTCTCACTATATGTTGGTCTTCTCCCAGCTGCTATTTATACAGCTCCCAAACTTTGCCAGGTATCTCAGATAGAGGTCTGGCTTTACTTTGGTTAGGTGGAGCACCAAAAATTCTCCAGCACTATATCAATAAAACCTTTCCACTTGCCAGTACCTTCTAGGCCACATGTTGAGCTCCCATTTTTTCTCTTCTCTAGATGGCCTCATATTCTGGAGAAGTGTAACAAAGAAGGTTACCTTAGAAATGTTTCCATAAATTCTATCAGCTGTGCACCTGGATTTACCATTGTTTCCAACTATAATCACTATACCCATTTTTCCTTTAAATACCACTCCTCCAACACACATATTGTTTATTTTATTTGCTCTGCTGACAGTCAAAGGTTCTTGGCATTTGAAAAAGTARGTACTGGCATTCCCAGTCCAGAGATCTTCATGTACGGGTAATTATTCCCCTGCAGATCTTTAAGGAGAGTTGTGTTCCTCACTACCTGAACTATTAGGGTTGCAAATATAAATGCAATACAAATACAGGTTTTGAAAGCAAGAAGGAGCAGTTTCTTCCCTTTTTCCTTTCAAATTGAATCTGACAATATCTGTCCTTTTGCAGGTACTTTTTGTGTAGCAAAGACCACTAGAAATTTTTCAGACAGAAATGATATATCATTTGGTTATAGCTGTCTCTACTAAAAAATGGTATCAGGTAAGAAATAACTTTGGGTAGTGTCATAATCACAGAGTGACTACAAAAGCATCATATTAGGCATATCTCAGAAAACATGACATGGTTAGTAGATTGCCTTTTGACATCTGCTGCATTACTGGTAGCCACCTGTCTTCTTTGTGTATCAGTAGGGATTTCCCTTTTACAGAACTGCATCTTTAGCAAGGAGTGACTAGCACCAAAATCAATGAAACCTGTTTGAAACACGAGATACGAAGGCAAAGGTCTTCCCAGTGAATTTCTTTACTTTCTGGAGCTATATTCTGTGCTGCAGGTTTGGACCAAAGTTGTGTGTCCAGGCTCTCCTCTCTTGGACTGATGAGGACTGAGACCATTGCAGAAGCTAAAAAGCTTGGGCTAGTTGGTTTCTGGAGAGGTTACTGCATTACGATTATTTGCTCTGGCTGGTTTTGTAATGATCTTTGCAGTCAGTATAGGGCTTGTTTGGGTGAGTGTTAATGGCTAAATTTTAGGGCCACTTGGAGAGCTGGAGATAAGATAGAGTGAGACAGGGAAAGGAAGAATCATCCTAAGTCTGTAGGGATGTATAGTCATCAACAAGGTGAGGAGAAAGGAACAAACAGTTATTTGATAATAACTAAGAAGCAGCATTTGGTTGAAAGCAGAGCAGGGAGGAAGTTTCTAACTCCTCTCCTGAAAGCATTTCCATGAGATCACACCAATGATTTGATAAACACCATCTTCCATCTTTACTGATTGACTGCTTCACAGTTGCCTTTCAAATAACCACTGAGTGTGAACTGGTACTTGGACTGCACCACACTAAGCTAGATGCCAAGAAAGGGTACACATAATGAGGGATTTGCTTGCCCAAATAGCTTAGTACTTCAGCTGCATATATACAGACCAACTGGACTGAGAAACAATTGCTTACAGAATAAATGAATAATAAGCACAAGATATTACTGATGAACAAAAATAATTTAATTGTATTTAGTAACTCAGTAACAGTTCCAAAAGTGCTTTTGAAAGAGGGTGCAAACAAGTATGGCTTTACATTGTACCAAAGAAGAACAGCAGCAGCATCTTCTTTCCATAACAAATAGCATCCTTTTTACAGAATCATAGAATAATTTACATTGCAGGGGACCTCTAGAGGTCACCTAGTCCAGTCCACCATTCAAAATAAATCAAACTAGCTCAGGTTACTCAGGGCCTTTTCCAGTTGAGGTTTCCTTATACGTCTTTCCACATAGTGTTCCATGTCACACCATGGCACCAACTGATCTGCTTCTCACATGCCTGTTTTCTCCAGCATAGCTCCATCCATGTCAGTCAAGTTATTCTTCTTCTACATTGCTTTGAGAAGAGAATCACCTTGAGTGGTTTGCCATAAGAGTGCACAGTGCCCTCAGAGAACCCAAGGCTTGATGAAGCTCCCACATCTCAGGGAACTTTAATTTGCTTTTCTACGACTTCTTCAGCTGAATGCTTATTCCAAGCAACAGGGTATTTTGTAAGCCCACAGGAGCCAGCTGCTTTGACTGCAATATGCCATAATTAGGCCAGTTTCCTGTCTGTGTTGGATGTGGTTTATAATCATGTGAAAGAAAATAAGGGTGCAAGATACATTTATTAGGTAGGAGGAGGACGCAAAAGAAAGGAACAGCTTTGGTCTGTGAATGATCTTGCCTTCATGCCATCCTTAGCTTAGCTCTGACCTGTACCCATGGTACGTGACAGCCGGACGCTTCTCAGGAAAAATGATGATCTTTCTAATAGACTGAATCTCTGATGTCAGTGTTTAACGCAGAGAAACACCACCAGCGTTTATTGTAACAAGTGGATACAGCGAACATGTCATCAGCCTTCCTGGGAAGCAAAATATTAATCATCCCTCCTATTTTGTTTCACATATTCTAGTGCTAGTCCAAACATCTCTTCTGCTCGGCTTCCATAGCAATAATTATCAAATCTTAGATAGGGCAAGAGTGTATTAGGCCCAAGCACAGCCCATGTGCTCTGTACAAATGCTGCAGGGGAAAACCGGAGAACACCTGCATGACAGTTTTATCACTGAACAGGGCTCTTTGTCTAACCTGTCAACCACCCTGCTGGGAATCTCTCATTTTGACACAGTAAGAAGAGAACCAGTTTCACAAATGAATGTTCAGATGCTGAAAAAAAGCAAGCCCCAACTCATATACTCTGTATGTCACCTCTCCATTTAATCAGGTGTAATTTTAGATGCCAGTTCAGTGGAAGTTTCTCCCCTTGCTTTTTCACTTTCAGTTAAGCACGTCAGTGGGTTGAGACTTACATATGCTGCAGCTGAGATGGTCTTCCCTGATGATAGTGCAGAAAGGAGTAACCACAAACACACTGTAAAAAATTCCTGCTCGTGGTTGCTTGCTTGGTTAGTTTTCCTTTTCAGGTTCTCACTCTTTTTGTTCAATTTGCTCATCTGGTCTAACACTCTTCATTGAAGACATAAGGCTAGCTTGCTCCTTTGGGAGGTGTGATGATGTAGGTCTCGCCATTCTGGGGTTACATTTGCCAAGGCTCTGTCCCTTCACTTTCAGGAAGTCAGGCAGTAAAACTGCCAAGCTTCTCTTCTAAGCCCTCTAAACGCTGTGCATGTGCCAGGTGCTTGCCAGGCTGCTCCATTCAAGCCTATAAGATTTGTGGTCTCCTCCTGAAAAATGATCTCACATGTTCTCTCTGTGGTGCCTTTTACACCCATGGTCTAAGTGTGCATGCATGTGCAATCCCTGCAGTTGTAACTGTCAAAGAAGAGAGCTGTTGGATGTGGGTCCTTTGGAGAAGTTGGCACAAGGAGAAGGCAATAGGGAAGAGGCAGTAGCAGATGTCATGTCATGAAAAGACCAAAAGGTCGGCACTGCTAGCGTGGAGAGAGATCTAGGAGACAGAGAAGAGAGCCTTAGCAGAATAATAAGAGAGGAAATTGCTACCCTTTAAAAATTACAGACCCTTGGTGATAGGAGCACTGTTCCTGAGTGATTAGCTGATCAATTGAGTAACAGTACTGCAGCCCTCATACAGCTGGATGAAGTGCTCGCCCACAGGAATCCAGTTGCTGACAGAATCCATGCCCTTCCCTACAAGTCGGCAGATGTACCCTTGTCTCAGCAGGGAAGGGACCCTTGTCAGCATTTGCACGCAGGCCATGGCTGTCTGCAGCACATAGTTTCATTATCCGAGATCTCTTTTTGGTTTCAAAGCTGACCTTTATTCAGGTTTATTCTTATCTCTTTAGCTTTATTTCTCATTCTTCCACTGGCCTGCTGGTTGATATAGGGCAGTTTTCTTCACCTGCATACCTCAGTTTCCACACCTGTACAATAAGGATAACAGAACTTACCTAAGGGTGCTGTGTCAAACAATATGTGGGAGCAATGAACTTACAAGAKAGAAAAAAAAAGAGAGACTAATTCTATTAAATTTCCCTTTAAAAAATCAAAATCTTCTTTTAATGCACTTCTTTTCTGAAGTGTATCTTGACAAGTGTTGCACATAATTCATTATATGTGACTTGTCTCTTATCTACCTTTTTTTTTTTTTTACTTTATTTGAATGCAGAATGATTTGAGTAGAATCCAGAGCATGCCAGACATTTGTTTCATCTGTCTCTGATATTGAACAGCCACACCATGGGAGTTGTGCCTAGCCAACTAGGAGATGTCTGTAATAATGACAGGTCCTGAATCTTTCCGAAAAACAAGGTTCACTTGTCCGACACTAAAATCTCTGGCTTCTGACACCCAAAACTGAGAAACACATTGAATGTCTGTGAAACATATGTTCCAAATGAGCTATCTTTAAGTGACCAAGCAAATGCAGGGACTAACATAGACATTCTTCACACATTTCAAATGCGTAGACACTTTCTTTTGTTTTTAATTTTTTCCTTTACACTCATGTTCAAGTGGAAACATCTCCACAAGCCATGTAATGCTGTGGTACACAATGGGGAAATAGCACTGGCAGTGACTGATTACAAAAAATGGAAGATGTATTGTGTAATCATATGCTGGGAGAAGGAGCAGGCAACATGGCTTGGTTTCCATTTCAAATAAATAGACACTGGAACAGTCAAGAAACTGCCAAAGTAAATGAGTTCAGCATAGTTGGAACACCAACACATCGCAGCTTCAGAGAAGGTTTCTGTCACAAGTTACAGCATCAATGGTGAAAGACACAGGTCTTCYGTTTTAGTTTTCACTTCCTGAACCACACTCTGCTCTCTGTTATTCTAACTGACATCTGGAGGAATGCCAGCGAGTTCACTGAAATTAGTCTGGTTTTATATTATTGTAACATGGATCAGATTCCTGCCCACTGTCCTTGAACCCCTGAGATATGCAAAATGTGCGATGGACTCTTTCTCATGGGGATTTATAAACTGATTTAACTGTTCCTGACAGCTTCCTTACCACATTAAGAGCTTTAGGGGAAAAGAGGGGGAAAAAAATCTTTACCTATGAAAAGTGACAGAAAAAAAGAAAAATAAGTTACTATCCATGGAAGTTTTAAGAGGTCCTAAAGCCGTATTGGAGCACATTATTTAAATTCTTTTAGCTATCATCAGCAGTGCAGAAATTCTCTTCCAGCATGTCCGAATCTGCATTAGATCTAGTGATTTGAGATATGTTAAATTAGAGGTTATCATACTCCTTTACTTTGAAATCTGTCACAGGGCTTCTTGTTAAAGGCTTTGATTTTTTATATGCTGAATATAAAGATTACTCCATGCACACCCTTGTCTTTCACCAAGTGCTGCATCTTGACAAAATTCAACAGCAATGCATGTGTGTGTAAGCAAGGATTTACCAACACACTAGGTCATGCACAGCTTTTGTCAGAAGCTCTCAAATTGCATCATGATCTAATATCTGACATGCTTTATATGAAAGCAGGGCGCTCCTTCACTAGCTGAAGGTCATAGATTATAATAATACTTGGTACTTACAGTCTTGAAGATGTTTTACTCCATCTAATTAACCTTTGCAGATATGTAGACTTTTATAGATAGGAAAAATAAGGTAGAGATTTCCCTAAAGGCACGGATAGGAGAGGAAAGAAGACATAGGCACAGAATCATAATTCTAGTTCAGTTCCTGGGCACAAGTCCTTTGCTGATATTGCTGACCACGCTTCCTAATATTAAGGCAAGAAGGGAAGTTTCTTCCAAACAAGAAAAAAAATGAGCAGTGAGTAATAAGTCTATGGTTCATGGTAAAACATGGCGCAATTTTTTTGTACAGTAAAGCATTTTTTCAGATGTATTGGTAGAGAAGAAAAACGTAACACCCACTGGTGTTAGAATTTACAGGATTATTACAACCCCAAGGTTATCCCTTATTTCTCTTGCTAATTCATAACTTCTTTCCCAGAGGAAAATTGAGGAGTAAATAAATGCTAGCAAGAATATTCACTCTGTGGTATATGAGAATGTGTTACATTCACGTCATACAGACTTTGCAYGTCAATGCATTTATTAAGCTAAAAGCTGTAACATCAGTGTTTAGCTTACATTAACCAGGGAAGTAGAAGGGAATCCAAATCTGACCACTTCCATTTTTCYATTGAAAGAATTTTTACTCTCTTTCTACTGAATTTTACTAGTAAATGTATACTCAATAATGAACTATTTAGTGCTTCTGAAATCACATGAAAATACCTTCATTGGCAGTTGTGTGAAGTTCATTTCAGCTTGGAGTACAGCTGTCTGTCATTCTTCGCACTAGACTATGTGATGCAGCTCTGAGAGGCACTCACAAAAACCAGCTTCCTTGGGTCTGCCCGTGCTCGATTGAGGTTGGCTGTTCCTCGTGTTTGAGGCAGCTATGGTCATGTCTCTGTATTGAGATTCCAACTGAAGAGATGCATCTCCTTTGCTCAGAAAATTCCCTGACATCTGCAAAATAAAAGAAAAATTGGATTTATTTTCAGGAGCGCTTTGGAAGGGTTCTGCAGGCACAGACAGACTCAACTGTGCATGGCTGTGTAGCTCCACTGATGCTCAGCAAGGCCCTCTTGCGGTAGTAGGAGCAAAGCCTCAGGATTAGTGCTCTCAGCATTTGGGATACAACCCTACAGTGTGTTTTCAAGCAAATCTCATGGAACTTGGCTTAAGAATGTAGGTTAAGGTCTATGTATCTTATTAATCAGTAAAGGGAGAGGCTGTAATTTGCACAGTACCTGCAGTTGCTTGGCTGTACTGTGCAGTTTATAAAGTCTCCTTTCTTGTTWTTCTGTAAGGCAACGTGATTAACTAGAAATACATAAATAATCACATATTTTAGTGTGTCTACTCTGCTTTTAAAATTGAACATGTGCACAACTGTTTCAAAGAAAGAGTCTCTCCATTTCTTTGTATACTGGTTTAAAGGAGGTCTTAGCACTTGGTAAATATTATCAGCTTTTCAAACTATGCTTTAAACTCTTAAAGCACTATGCAAGCATTAACTAGTGACATCTGAAAAATACAGAGATCAATGTTCAGTAAAGCATCACATATGGCTTTTTTACCCTTATTCAGTGGCTGTAACTTCAGTTCTTGAGATAAGGAAGAGGCAGAGCAGTCTGCCACCATCTCTGTGGTATTTTGTGGCTGCCATCTTGACTTCTTATGTCAAACTGAAGAAGTCAGCAAGGTCATTCTTAATAAAAGCAACAACTATGGACAAGATGAATTGTATCAAAGAATTCATTTTTCAAGAAAGCAGACTGTTCTCTCACTGCCTCCTGTATTCCTCCTTGTGTTTTAAAACAGAGCAATACACTGGAATATCTTTTCTTAATAGGCTACATTTGCTCTTGATAAATTGAAAACAGTGAAAATGATAGTATGAAAGTGGAGCAGTTCTTTTCCCCAAAGCACTAGCTAGAGAAGATTTCATGTAACAGTGTGGAAGACATTTTCAGAAGTTGAATAAACAGGCTCAGTTATTTATACTGAAAAATTCCAAAGATTAGGTTTCTGCTTTTTAATGTCTATGCCCTAAAAGGTATGTGATATATGTGTTCAGTTTGTTCTTTTTACATTTAACCTTTAAGTGCAGAGTGATAGCCATTTAGAAGGCACCTAGGACTTGAGTGCCATGTGTTTTAGCAAAATTAACGAGAGAGAGATTTTAGATATAAGGACTAGTGTTTAAAACAAACTTGTGAAATTGCTGGTTTCTATACACTGTCAGGAATCATCCTGGGATAAGGCAGGAGTAGAGCTGCAATACCACAGGGTAACTTCAGGAATCTGCTCTCTGAAGCACACACATCACGTTCACTTGCCTGATCTTTTTACCCAGGTGTGGCCTACTCCAGATGTGGAGAGAGGAACACACCTCTGGTTAGCCGCCACATTTCCACAAGTCCAGGGATTGCAAAGGTGGCCAGGTCTTAAGGTACATTTGTGGCAAGCCCAGCTAAGGGCAAAGTGCAGTCCAGCCCTGCCACCATGATGTCTGGCAGAAGTGAGCCTCACAGAAATAGGGTTAAGCCCCGTTCTACCTCAAAAGTACATTTTATGCATTTATACTTTTTATATTTATCCTTCATAGCTGTGAATATGGTTACACAGTGTTCTTATACCAGTGTCTTGAGTGTGATGACTTTGTTGGCCCACTTGCAGAATAAGAACCCAGCGCATACAAGCTTAGAGGAAGTCATACAGAAATGAGCCATAGCCAGTGCTGTCCTTGATTTCAGTGGGAGTTAGACCAGCAATTTAGTTAGGGTTAACCTAGTTTCTGGAACTTGAACACTCCTGCACAAATTGCTAATGCCAAGGAGCTCTGTAGTTTTCTGGCACTTCAGCCAGCCTTGCAGACATGGAGTAGCTAGAGCAAGTGGTCAGGTGCACACAGAGATGACAAATCTATCCTTCTCTGACACTGAATTCACATGTATTTTTTAGTTCAGTTCATGCCTACAGGATGTTATCCTTGCTGATAAACAAGGTAGCATACTGCAGATTATTCAGGTGGTTTGAGAGGCAGATAGGGAAGGCTGAATGCTGAAACTCTGAATGCTGAAGCCAGAGAGATGTTTAAAATAGAAGCCATCACTTTCAAAGGTGGGGACCGGGCCTTTTTCAGCACTCATCAGGTCTCTGGAACTTTTTTCTTACTTGCTCTGAAGCAGTTGGATTTTGCTGGCCTATCAGGCTCTTTGCAAGCGGCACCTTTTGGAAAGGATTGTGTATAATGTGAGAGTTTCTGGAGATGAGTGCACTGTGTCAGATTTGATCCACTGCTGAGGTTTGATTGCAGTATTCATGGTGGCTGAGGATGCCTGAAGAAGTGGTCCTCCTCTGAGTTATTCTGTGGATTGGACTGGCACAGTCGTGAAATTGAGGGTGTGATGCAGTGAGGCTGGCCAGGGCCTCTGTGAGCTGCTGTGGACTCAGTGGGAACTGGCRGATCCTGATGCTTCTCAGGATCGGGTTTGCATTCCTTTAGGAATAACTGTTGCCCACTGAGTGATACAGCCTGCTCAAAATTAGAATATATTTGCTCATAGTTTTTTTTTTTAACCTGAAGTAAAGCGAGAGCCTTGGCCTGGGGCRCTTCCTTGCCATCAGTAGGAAGTTGGCAAGAACTGGTGGTCTAGGGCACAAATTTGAACTATTAACCTCTGACTCTCATTAGTTCCCAAGAAATGCCTGGTGATCAGTGTTGCTTAATTAATCTGTGATGAACTGACAGGAAGATGTGGACTTCTTTTCTCCTAATTGCGTTTCTTTATAAATATGTCCTTTAAAAACCTCCTTCACGTTATTCTTTAGACTTTTGACCTCCCATTCGTCTTTCTCATGCCATACAACAGATGGACTTGACTCTCACATGAATGATGTCAAGTCTTCATCTAGCAGTAGCTCTTGTCAATATTCGTCCTAGCTGCTCTGGCTTGTAAATACTATGTTTCATATAGAAATGAGAAAAATGCCTTTATCCTCACTTCTGTGTGAAATACAATATATTTGGAAGATAAGCCTACACCTTCATGTTAATCATAAATCAATTATGTTTATCCTTAACCTAGAAAGCATGAAAATTCCTTCTTTCCTTATTGCAAAATCCAGTAGGATATTCACAGTAATTATGCCACTTTTTATATGAATCATAAGCTCATATTGTAATCATTAGAGCTACAACTGAGTCATTGTCTACCTTAGAATATTTGAGATGTCTGTTTCAATTGCACTGGAGATTTAGGAATTTATTTATTTTTAATAGCTGAAGTAAATCCTTTTATTAACCAGATTTCCCCTTTTTATCCCTCATGTAGCCTTTTGAGTTTACTCATATTTTACACCATAGAATTCTGCATGCAGAAAGTGAGAAGGGAACTAGGAGGTTAAGCATGTAAAATATTATCTATGCCCAGTACCTTTGGCCATTGATTTGACAGATAAGCATTCTGCAAGATTGCTCCTTACACCTTTAGCCTGTAAACAGATCATGTCAGTCAAGCTCTCCCCACTGTTTGTTATTGCTATTACTTGCATCATCCAATGTGCTTATCAAATGGAGACCTCCTCTGTGTTATGGGATGTACAAACACAGAGTAAAAGACCATCTCTGTCGCTGACAACCAACCATCCCAACAGACTATTCTGACAAAAAGTGGGAAGAAGGAAGTATTCTTAATCCTGCTATACACAGACAGTTGGGATACAGAGAAAATAAAGGTATTTCATTGTCTTCTTGCTCCCAGTTTTGGGGGATTTTTAGTTTTTTGTATTTACAGTGCTGCTCCCATATGAAACATAGAGGTTACAGGAAAATGGGGAAAATGAGTTAATCCACCACCTGTAGCTTGCACATATTATTCCATTACCAACCATTTCTAAAAACTGGCTAAGTTCATCACGGGCTCTCAACTCTCTTAAACCAAATTACCCCATGTGATACCGAGGTTCTGGTTTTGGCTTACATTGTAACTAGCAGTGCCAGAAAATAAATCCACTGCATCTTGCCTCACAATTTAGTTGGCAAGATATCAAATAAGCACACTTCTTTTTCTGAGGGATCACGTTTAATTGTCAATGTCTAGAACTCAAGCACCTGAAATATCCCGTTATTCCATGTGGGTTGTGAAATAGGTGTCAGGGACTCATTTCTCCTGTTCGTCTCAGACTCTGTGGAATGTAAGCATGATCTTATGGTCAGGCCCTGCTGCCCTTTCCACATTAAGTACTAACCTGTCAGAATGAGTGGAAACAGGTGTATGCGGAAAAAGAAAGATGGCTATATCTGAAAGAGTTTGATTCTGATTGCTGCAGCACTGGATGAGACTAAATGTGGCTGAGGAATGCAACCAACATTTTTCAGGCTCATTTGTGCACCATCATGGATAGTGACATATGCACAGATGAGCATGCGAATAAAAGTCACTTCACAAATTTTCCCCTCATGGCAGTACCCACTTATGAAGCAAATCATTTCAGTTGCACATTTATAACTTCTTGAGGAATTCTCTAGAATATTTTTGGCTTTGTTATCTCCAGCTTTACACCTTTCTGTCCTCAGTCTATAGTCTCTCATTTCTGCATTGCTCCCTTAATGCTCAGAAAGCATTTTTCTTAAGAGCAGGAAGCCCATTCTATGCTAGCAAAGGGATCAAGTGGGAACAGCACCTAATTTGTCATATTCAGTGTTAAAGTAAATGCTTAAACATGCCCTGTGATTAATTGGCATCGTAACAAATGATAATGGTGAATCAAAATAAATATTCCATGTAGTACTCCCATGAAGTATCAAAGATGCTAATTCTGCCGCTGAAAATTCATTTCTTATTTCTTGTTTAGCTTTTTAAAAGTATGTATATATGTATGAGCTCAGTCCACTTTTTGGCTGCTTTTCTGTCTGCCTTTCTGTGCAGAAATCCAAACTTCCAAATAAGTAATAAGCAGGCCCAAAAACTTATATGTACTCTTCCCTTTGCCTTTCACTCCCCTAAAAATATGTAACTAAAATCAGTTGCAGTCACTTTGCATTTGATTGTCAGTGCTGGAAATCAGGCATCTGAGGTGTCCCATCATTTCACCATGCACTGTGAGATAGGCAGGGAGACATCTGCTCTGCTCGGCTCAGACTCTCTGAATGTAAAGTGTGCTCAGATCACATACTCTTCCTTTGGGGCTCAGGCTCTTGCTACATCATGCATAAAAGCAGCTGTTTATGTCAAAGTGCAAGCATAGCAACTATTTTTACAGAATATATAGAGTTATGAAGCACTGAACTACTGCAGAGGGGTTTAAGTTGCCAGTTAAATAGTCTTTTGTCATCATTTTGGTGGGACAAGGAGGACATCTGGTGGGTCTTTGTAAAAATTCAACAAGGCAGTTTTCTACCTGAAGCAGTAAGATGCAAATCCCTGTGGAAGTCATATATTCTGATTATCCGTTAGATTTTGCTTAATTTCTAACCTAGGGTGTTGAATAAGTAAGGCATATCAAACTCACGCAGCAGAACATTTTGCTGTAGTGCATGCTCTAAAACCCTAACTCCCCTTTTATCAAGTTGGCAAAGAAGTGTAGCTAAGCCTGGATGAATGCCCAGTACCCTCTTGTAAAAAGAGTTTCACAAAAGGTCTCAAGGACAAGGAGTGAGAGGAAGACGGATCCAGAAGGAGCACTTAATACTTTTTGCTGGGGGATAGAAAATAAATATTAGAAATCCGCAAGCATTGTGTGAGTACATAAGCAAGCAAGAAGTTGTGACAGCCTTGAGTGGGCATCTTCTGAAGAATTGTAACCCACTTCATCAAGCTTTGGAAATGTAATGAGGCAGGAGGCAAAACGTACAGCAGTACTTAAACATGACTCTTCAAAATTAAACTGCAGCAGATCAAAAGAAGATGATGTAAGAATGTGGCATACCTAGGGTACAATGTCCTGTATGCTTTGGACTTTCATGTGAATAATAAGTAATTATTGCATTAATTGATGGGGAAGAGGAAAGCTACAAGTCTTTGTTGTTTTCATCTTTTCTGATCCTCTCCTAGCAACAATCATCTGCATTTCGTAGCCTCTTTCTCAGGCTGCAAACAAGCCACTTTGGAAAGCATCCTGGGAGGAGGCAGCCCTCAGGTGCCAGAAGTCACAGGGTGAGAGCTTCGGTCTCACTGCATAAGCAGAAATGCTGGGAGACCGTTGCCTCTGCAAGCACGACTGCACCGGGCTGCGAGGAGAAGACAGCCAGCATGATGTGAGACCATGCCACGGCTGCTCTCTCCACAATGCCTTCTTGCATTGCAGCTGTGCTTTCTTGTCCCCACAAACTGCCAGTGTGCTTCTGACTCTCTCTCTCCCACAGTGGGGAGCCGGGAGCCCGTTGATCCCCAGCCACTGCAGCGCTCCTGGCATCACTGCTGGGAAGGGCCGTGGAGGAGGTGGGCACTGCAGTGGCAATGCAGAGCCGCCAGTGGTGACAGGGTCCTTCACACCCCCCGGCTGCCTGGTGCCACCTCCGTCACAAACCCCCAGCAGCTCCAGGGAACTGCACAAAAGGGAAGCTCTCACCTTTCCCTCCTCTCTCCAGGGAAGCTGATACTAGTTAAGAGAAAAGTCCTGAGTGATATTTAAAAGAGGAGAAGAGGTTAATTACTTCACAAGGAGAAGAAAATTCAATAATTTCTTTCTATTTTTTCATCTCACAAATTCTTGGTGTCCCTTCCCCCCCCCTTTTTGGGAGGGTCTCAAACCCAGGCCACAAGCATATATTTCCTGGGGGAAGAAATAAAAACTTGTGAGGAAAATTAGATTCACACCAGAACAAGTGATGATGCCACAGGAGTGTTCACAGCACAACCCAGCAGCAGTCCCGCTGTTGGGGTGCTTCTGAGAAAAGGGGCAAAGGGAGGAGCTGGGGGTTTACAGGGGCTCAGAGGAAGGTCCTTGGGAATGCAGGTGGTGCCAGCCATCTGAGAATAAATGAGTGGTGCAACCATTTGAAAAGAAGTTCAACATCAGAAGACAGCCATTAATGCCAGTCATAATGACAAGAATAATCTTATCATCATAATGTAATGAAAACTGGCTAGCATTGATTTACAATATGGTAAGCATCCTTTATGCGTCTGACAGCAGAGCCAGCTTCATCAAAACAACAGCTATCTAGGTTGACATTACCTGGATGTTTGAAAGGGAATTGCACAAAAGCATAGTCTATAAGGTTAAAGATATGAAAAGATTTGGTTTAATCAATTAAGTATAAAAAGGATATTTTCAGGCTAATGCATGGGTTGTTGCTGTTGCCTTTTTTAATCCCCATATTCAGAGTATGCCTTTCCATCAGAAGGATTTTCCCTTGTACACTGTGAAGACTGAATGGAATAGTGGTGAGAAATGTTATTCAAGTTAGGTTAAGGGTCCCTAAAGAGAGAAATATGTACATATGTAAGATGTACAAAGCCAAGGTGCATTTTGCCTGCTTAACCTGAAAAGTTTTCCAAAAGATCTGAAGAACGCCCAGATCTCCCACTGCCTTCACCTGCTTTATGGCTATTCACCAGCTCTGAAAATCAAACCTCGCTTTTCGTATGGCACATGTTGCACATAGATTTTGGTTCAGAAAGACTCTCAGGCCGGCCCAGTGCTTAACTTTAACAGTGTGATTGAGTCTTACTGATCTCTTCGTTGACACTTTTTGGATGCGCATTTGTACGTTCTCAAATAAGTGCCACAGTGGAGAAATCAAAACTGCCAAATACATTTGACAATATGTGCCTAAATCACTAAACCTCTCATTTCCATGGAATTCTGTTTCAAAGAGACACTTAAATATCTTTGCAGTTTTGATCCAAAGAATGCACAAGAGATCTGTTGCAAGCTGGGAGTTGAAGCGAGCATACTTAATTCTTTTTCCTCTGCTGTAACTCTGTGCCATATTTCACTTCTTTGTCTGAAACGTCTTACATTGTGTCCCAGGGCAGCATAATGCACTTTTAGCCCATCGCTGTTACAAACTTAAATATTTTTTCATATTTCTCAGTTCTCACTAAAACATTGTCTCTGACCACATTCCAGATTTATCTGCAGTCTTTAAAATGCAGTAAAGGACTATCAATGCAGATAATTTATGTTTGCATTTGCATTTAAGTTATCATTAGCATAAGGTCTTAAATCAGATTATGGTTAGCTTGCTTTTGCAAAAGTAAAGCAGAACTTTTTAAGATAAACTGTAGCTTGCTATTATCCAAAAAAATATTTCCCTGTAACGTATGTTTATTAAATGTGCTGAACTGTTATATTGTTCCTTAAATTTATGAAAAGACTAAGGAAGTGCTTGGCAAGAATACCTGAAATGACAATATTTATCATAAATGCCTTTCATACTAAATAAAGTACAGCATACAAAAAGAAAAACTAAAAAAGTTCAGCATGTTCATTTATGCTTTGAGTATAACATAAGCCAAGCTGACCTCATTTTATATGAGGCCATCCTATACTCAAGTATACCACTGAGCTTTATTTTATCTGTTGTATTTTCATTATTTTTGGCCAAAGCTGAAATGAGAGCATTCAGGCTTCTGAGCTGTCTGATAGAGAGGAATTTAAAAATGGAACAAGGTTCAGAACCAACTCCTCTGACGGATACAAAATTTATTTTCAAAGATACACTTCTAAGCTAGCTTAAATAAGTGAGGCTAATGTTGGTGTCCTTTCTGGAATGTACATTTTAATTGTCTGAACTTTTACTGCAAGCAGAGTATCAATTCACTCTTAAAAAGTGGAAGTTCTTGTAGTTTGTTAATTTTGGCAATTGCTGCCTGGTTAGTTTAGTTTTGTAATGTTTAACTAATGCAAGTTAAGCCATTAGGAAAATTATTAGAGCCAACTGCCCTTTTACTGTCAAACAATGAAGAATAAAATTTCTTGCACTGAATTTTCAGTTCCCTTTGGTTCCTATAAGGGGCTTATATCAGTGATGCAAAGCCATTTGTGAAGGTGGGCTCTCACAGTTGATGGTGGATACTGAAGCAGCTCTGTGAAGCACCATTAGTCAACAGTTATTGCACTGATGACTCTTCCAAAAGGTACAAGCTGTTTGATTAAGCTTTCTGTTTAGAGATGTGCCCAAGCCAAACCTCTGGATTTGAATGCCCATTAATCAAGGAAAGAATTTTTGGCATCTGAATCTGAATTTGTTTCTTGCAGTCGAGAGGAGGCAAAGGGAACCGCAGATCCCCCATCACTGAATAGCCAACTCCTGCATGGCAGGGAAGCAGGCAGGACTCCTGCCACAGCCTGCCCAGCCCACTCCTCCTAAAGAAACAGCAAACACATTGTCAAGGCCCAGTCTTCATAATATGTCAAACCAAAGACCTGATTCCAAACTCCTTTGTATCTGAAGTGTCCAAAATCCAGGCTGTGTTCTTGTGCTTATCTCTAATATTTTTGCTATGTGGTGGAACCGCAAAGCTCAGCGAGACTTCTTCATCTACTGTCTTTGCCATTTGTGAGAAGTCAGTGAGATTGTTCTCATGGGGAGTCTATTGGCTTAGCTGTGTAACTAGATTTAGAAAAGAAGTGACCAGTCCAATTGCCTGTAATCACAGAATTTAGCATACTGAGCAAGATAATCGTATCTCAGGCATTGACCCAGTATTTTCTTCTATTTCTACACCATATCAGTGTGATGTGATTTTATACTTTTCTCTGGGGCACTGAATGTTGACTGCTTGCTAGTGAAAAATACCAGCCTTGATGGAAAAATGATCTGATACATAGTGGCCAGTCCTGCCTTGCTGGGAGCCGTGTTTAACAGCTAAGGTGGGTGGCTGCACTACTAGAAAGCTGCAGGCTGGCCTGAGGGCAAGCTAATGCTTGGGCAGTGAGAGGCAAGGGGTGCAAACAGGGTCGTTTTGAGGGATTCCTGGGAGTTTCCTTGCAGAGTTCAAAATGAAAAGGTGTGTGTGGGCAAGAATATATGTTTTTTAAAATACCTTCAGATAATTTCTGTGGACGTGTAGCCATCAATAAACCTGTCCCTTTTCTGAGCAAAGCGATTTTAATTGTCCCAGATTCATCCAWGAAATAAACAGGTGACTGAGACAAAGTTGCACTAGGGAAAAAAATGGTCCCTTGTAGTAACAGTTTGCAGAGGTCTTCAGCACGAAAATAATTGGCAAGTATTTGCAATAGAAAGCTTGTGCAAATACATAAAAGACAATGTTAGTGGTTTGGGTTAAAATGATAACTGAGTTAATGCCTACCCATTCTCTTCTCAGAAACAGTGCAATAAAGAAGAAATATCTATTCTTAATTGTGATTTTCATTTGAATCTTGTATAAACAAATCCAAACTCCACTGAACTATACAAATAGAATCCATGCCAGATTAATTTTGCATGGTTTAGAGTTGCTGGTGAACATGATGCACAATTGGACTCTCTATCGCAGACCAGCTCCCCAGCATAAATCTGTTGAATACAATTTACATGACCTGAAGGTCTTGACCAACATGTATAGACAGCTGAAGATGTGTAATGCATGGATACTTCCATTTCGTTATGAACTCTGCATGGCAGTATTTTAGCTGTGTTCCATCTTTCTGGAAGATTAAAACACTTTTTCTTTGGCTCCAGAGAGGTAAAAGATGCTCTGTGGGAGAAGTTCAGAAAAGGAAGCGTTCATTTGAATTGAACACACAGACAGGAAAATACATGACATTTATAGCACAAGAGTTTATTTCTAAGGGATTAGCTGATGAGATTTTAGGAATAAATACAATGTACTTTAGGTTTAGAAAAGGCTTTTCCCTAGATTACCATAAGAACATTATGCCATTGATTTCTGACACTGGATTTGTAAACTTAAAATGTAGTGCTGAATCAGTAAGCATAGCTTTTTCAGAAGTTAAAAATCATCTCATGCAGTAATTGTTTCAGCTACAACTCTGACACTGGCAGGCACAGAACATGCAAAGAGGGGTGTGGGAATTATGGTTTCTRTTCACGCAGTCTGCTGAGTGGGCTAAATTTATTAATTTAAATGAAATTCTACTGAATTAATGAAGTTACAGTAGAAGAAAATGATTTTTTAGTCTATTGGGTGCTTCTTTTATTCTTGTGATTTGTTTTAACCAAAGATATTATTTGCAATATAACTATAGTGATTGCATCTGTAAAAGCTCTTGCTAAGCGGACACCTACACCATATTTTTTACTCCTTGTTGAGATGATAGAAATATTATAAGCAGGAGAACTCAAAAACAGCTTTGAGATAGCCAATGATCATCATGTGCCAGAAGATAAAGCTGACACATAAGATTGTCTGTGAAAGTGCTCATACAACTGCTTGTGGAAAACATCGCTGAAGCTAGGTTCAGGATTAAAGCTGGAACAAATGATTGCAAATGAGTCTACTTAAAACATTTTAAGCTTCTTGGCAGAAACTGTCCATGCTTGTTCTTTTTTCAAAATTTCTGTCTTAATGAAAATCCAGTTAGTTGTGTTGGAGTTTCATGTGGATATAGCAGTAACAATTAAGTGTTTTTACTAATGCCAGCAGCTAGGGAGACAGAGTGATGTGCTGATACTGAAAACTCTCTGGCTTCTGCTTGGACGCGCCAGTGGAAAGATGATGCTGGAAGTAACACACACTTCTCTTCCCACATAAAAATTCTAACACTTTTCTTACTGGCCTGATTTGTCAGACATACCTAAGTGTTGGAAGAATATCTAGGAAAATAGGCTGTTTAAAATCTTTGAACTATAATAATTCATTCAAAAAAACAAAAGTCTGATGTTTCCTGCTACTGCAAAGCCTTTATTGTCATCAAGATAAAATTGACCTTCAGTAAACCGGAAACTGATCTTTCATCATTTTCTGACATATTTGTGTTTCTTCCTTTCTTTCCCCATCCTATTACTTCTCCTTTTCCTTTTGCCATTGGAGGAATATCTGTCTATTTATATGTACACATATATTTTTATGAATATATTTATGTGTTTCTCTATAAACATATCTATATATTTAACTAACCTTTCAAAAGAAAACAATCACCAGGAACCAAAATTCACTTTCATTCAGCTCTATCCTAGCAACCGTCAGGAAGAAGAGAAACCCAAAGCAGAGGGGAAGTAACAGACTCCTAGAAGGCAAGCTGAGCAAACCAGACCATTTTCTCACCCAAGCCCAGCTCAAACAATAAAGACAGAGAAAATCCTGAAATACCTGCCCTGCCTCAGAACACCACCGGTGTTGTGAATCCTTACAACTTACCGTTATATCATTATGAAATATTTGTATCACAGTAGTGCACAGGCACTCAAGTCAAGACAGGGCACTACTGTGCAAGGCTCTGAAGTGGGCGTATGTAATGGCATACTTGCTGCCTAGCAAAGCTCACGTCAGTTCAGAGAGCCCTCAGCACTGTCACTCCTGTAACAAAAATTATTCATCCTCCAAACAGCAAATGCCTGTTAAGCTCTGAGAAGCGCAGTAAGACACAGAATCACATTTTGCCCGAAGGTGTTTGGACTCAGGGCATTAATAATTCTTGTAAAGAAAATCCACCTCATTCAGTTCTCACAGGAACTCGTTTTCCACACAGCTTCCAAATCTGTCCTGTTTTCATCTAGAGATGTTGCTTCAAAGGGACAATTATTTCATGTTATATGCTGGAAGGTAATTCTACTTCACTAACTCATAAAGAGATAACAATGAACAGTAACGTTAGTGACGAGAACTACAACGGTGATGCACAGTACTGGGCCACGGCAGGCTGATAAGTACATGCAGGGTAGCAGAGGAACTCTGCTCAGCAGCTCAGCCTTGGAGCAGCAAACTGTTTTCCAGGTGCACGACACTGGGTGCCATTTCTGGCTTTCTCATCTGTTCCCTGTAAGCCCTAGGGCCAGACTCATGGTGGGGACCTCTCACGTCTCCCACTCATCCTGCTGCAAGTGTGAAGTACTTTCAAATCCGTGGATCTGTAATGGTGTAAACCCACTTGAAGGGAAAGGGAAATCAGGTTTCTAGTGTCCCCCCTCTTTAAGATACTGTGAGAGAATATTTATTAATATTGTTCTGATGTTCAGATGTCTTAGTGACAGAGGCTTTTTACACAACTATTTGGAAGCTGCTCTTATGCAGGCTTTTAAAACTTACCTTCTTTGGAGTACTCCAGGGGTCTAGACAGATTTATTCCCTCCACATATGCTTTCCTTCTCTCTCTCTATCTGCTCCTCCCCCGGCCCATGTCCTGTAAAGCATATTTACTCCTTTGCCCTGAAAGGTATTTACTTTTAACTTATTCAAGCGATGGTCCAGAAACTCTGTAGCTACATGAATTAAACATTATCTAGTCTTTAGAGCTGCAAATGTTGCTATGTTGCCTTGACTTTAGTAATAAAAAGACCTTCCCTCTCCTTTTCAGTGCCTCATTAGACATTTTTATGTATGAAATATCTCCATCCACTGACTTACATATTTTATCAGTTGCTATAAATAAACTGAACAGGTACACCCCAATCAAATAAGTGAATGTAGCTGATTCCTGGGTCTTGAATGAGATCAACGACAACCATAATCAACCACTTTGGAGCAAGAGTTGGTCTGAAGCAACCAACCCCTAAATTTTTCTTCCAATATATTTTTAAAAGAGGAGGAAATGCTTTTATTTCCTACCTTATGCTGCCTCAAATTTGTAATTATTGCACCACTTCTTTGGATTTATTTTTTTCATGATTTTTATGTCTGCATGTATCTAGTTCATAAATTCCCAGACATTTTTTCCCACTTTGGATTACATTACCTCCTTTTGGAATGGCAGACCTCAGTACCATGGAAGTAAAAAATAGCCTGTTGCAGAAGAGACTGAAAGATTGATGAAGCACAGGAACTAATAAATTACACGGAGAAGGATATCCTGCACTTATTTCACATAATTCTTTAAAATTATTATGATGTAATGATTTTTTTTCCCCATAAAGAGGGCTTTTGGCAAGACCTTGCCCAGTGAACACAGCCTAGCATTAAGCATACACCCACACATTTTTTTTTCTGACAGGAATTGGATAAAAAAGAACCCTGTACCTGGGAGCAGGTCTGCTAGAGGGCAAACACCACTGTCTGATCTACATACTGCTTCTTTGGGTTCATCCTCTTTCAGATAAAATGTATGCTGTCTAAGAAATCAACCCCTGTCGAGTTGTGCTATTTAAGTTATTTGACTCTGGTGACTRTTTCAGAGCATTCCTCTAAGTAATTTGGTATCTTTCAAGCACCAAACCTCTGGTTCTAACAAATCTGATAACTAAAGTAAATGAAGCTGTACTAGAACAAAACTCGTGAAAGCTCAGAAGTGGATATCAAAATTTGTTTGTTTTTAGACAAGGAGTCATCTTTAATAATGAGTTAAAGACAATTAAATGTCTTTAAGAGATACTGATAGGTGCTACAAATGGTAAGAAAACAACAGTAGAAAGTAAGGCTGGCGTTATTTTCAGTTGCACTTTGTGTAACTGTGGTTACATAAACAGTCCCTTTGATTTCAGAACTGTCTGAATTCTTCTGTTAAGACTGTGTACGGGGGCTTAGTATTGTTTCTGCTTAAAGAAGCTTCAGATACAGTGTCACAAATCTCACCTTTCAAGAAACCATGCATTTAAAGGCAGGCACAAAGACCAAAACTGCAGAGCTCCAGACAGGAGGTTTACATTGAATTAACGGTGGATGTGTTTTGGGCCCTTCCAGAAGCACCATCTGTTTCTACGGCTGGTCATTGTTTAGATTATTTATGACCATAATTTTAGATTTATCTGGTTAACCTTTGGATAGCCTCCTAAAATAACTATTGACTCTTTGAGTTTTCAAAGTAATATATTAAGATGCAAGGGTTTAATGTTATTGTTTTATGGAAAAAACACTGAGAGTTTTTATGTAATATATCAGTACCTGCAAAAGCAGGAAAATAGTAATATTACCACGTGGCAAAGGGAACTGCATCATTGCATATTTGTTGTCCACATTATGACCTATGCTAATTGACATTCTTCATGAGAAAACCAGAAAATCATACTACAGCATATTTTTTTGAAAAGTCCCTTCTCCGCCAGTACTTACTGCAATATCTCTCTTCATGTTACAGTTCAACAGAGAGAGAGGAATAGATGGTATGAAGTTCCTCCAAAAATAATAGAAAAGAAAAAGGAAATGGGTCTAGAGAATTCGTGACTTACGTCAGGCTTAAAATGGATGAAAGGAGATGGAGAAAAAGTCTTTTCCATATTAGGTCTGTATGATCTGATCCTGCACTATTAGAGGTGCTGGGAGTCTTTCCAGTTTCCTTGAGGGATCAGGTCCAGTTTGAAAAAATGGCACTAAAATAAAACTGGGCAGAACTCTGGTTGATTTTGCAAACATTCATCAAGGACAGTTCCAATTTAGGCTGAAAACAAGTTAGTAAAAATGAGCATCTGTGGGAAAGGTTTTGAGAGACTGAGGCAGTTTTAGTTGGAATATAATTATGCTTTTCATGCTTGCTTGGTTGTGCATACCAATATACAGGCTTCAGAATTGAAGAGCATGAACTTCCATGGATTTGTTTGTATTTAAAGAACAGAACTCGAGTCAAATCAGAATATTTATAGAATTTGTTCTTCAAAGAGGGTGACCCCACATTCTCATGTAGCATTTGGCTTCCCTCTCTTGTAACAGGCTGAACCAAACATCAAGATAAAAACACCTTGCTGTTTGGCTTTGGACTTTGTGGCTTATGTCCAGTCCCAGTTTAAAATTCATTGCACAGTACTCTGAATCCATAAGGCACTCTACAAAATGCACATTGATAAGGATGTTGGCAACCAGCAAAAAAAAAGCTATAGTAAAATGTATTGCAAATGAGAGTTGTAGTCTTTTCTTAGCAAAGTAAGTATAAATTGAGGAAAACTTTTTAGTTTTCCTAATAATGTATTCCCCTCTTCTTCCCACCAGAGAAGATATTTAAAAATGATGAAAATCTAAACAAGGCTTTCTTCATGGTGATCTCCCTGCATTCCCCCATCAGCAAAAAATACACGCAAAAGGAATACTGCAGTTTAGTGCTATAAGAAACAATAGCCACATGTATTTCAGAAGGAACTCTTTATGTGCCTGATAGAATAGAAACAACATTAGCTGAGGATCTCAGAAAAGCATGAATTCAGGTCATTTGGGTGGTGAATTTATTCCTTGTCCTTCAGGCTTTTGCAGCGCTTTTGTTAAGGTATATTTACACATACCTAGGCATAAAACAGCCTCCTGCTATATACAATGGTCTATACAAGGAAGATTAAAGTGTATATTTATCTGTTGTCATTTTAATGTAGATTAGTTGGAAAGTTTTCCATTTTTCTGACATTAATACTTACAGTGCTTTCATAGGCTGTCAAGAGTAGTAACAGGGAATGGTTCAAATACAGAGAAGGATCTATAACTCCATAAAAAAAGAAAAATGGAGCAAAACAGCATCCTTGGGGCTTTGCCTGTCATATTCTTTTTCCATTAGCTAGATTTTTCACTGATTGTGGCCCATATTCAAGCTCTGCTGAGGATCGATCTGCTGGTAAAATAGCACGGAAATCACAGCTGCGTGTGTAACATCTTATTAGTAATTGCACATTTGAAATTGTTTTGGGCCAGGCAGGCACTGCTGCAAAAAGAGCTGATCTTTTCATTTGTGGGAAAAAGAGCCAAAAAGGCATACATGGCCTTTTCATTGTTTATCCAAATTCACCTTGGCACAACCTTTTTAGCAGTCCGTAGAGGCAATCAACCACATTATCACAAGAGTATGCGGAAGTCAAACACAGAAGAGGAAGTGAACCAGGCTGACTTACAGCACTACAGCTGGGAGCTTCGCAAAATTCACTCAATACCATATTCTGCTATTAAAACCTCCTGTGGTCTTATGTCTTCCTTCCTTTCATGCTTCTAACCCCATAAAATTAATTTGTCATAATAGACCCAAACTGAAAATCCCATATTCATCTGAAACAGTATCAAGAATAGAAGTGAGAGACTCTGACATTTTATTTATGTTGCAGTTGGTGCTTTTTGCTCTCAAACAATCCACTATCATGCGAGTGTGTTTTGCAATGTTGAGGTCTTTTTTTTCATTTTAAGGAGCAAAGGTCAATTAGCTGCAAAGATCACATTATATCTTTCACTCAGGATGAGGCAGAAGGCTGATAGTGGCACATGTAGACTGTTATTACATTTAGCATAATTCCATGTGATTGAAAATTCCTATTAGCTGCTGCAAAATGAACATAGTAATATCAGTCCTGGACCGGAGAAAAATGTCCAGAAGATAGAGACAATCCCCATTTTAAGAATTTATGATTAGCCTTATTACCAGTCTTGGAAAACATCAATGAAGGGAGGAACTTCAAAAAATGCATTTAACCCTTTGTGTAACCTTGTGAGAAGGATTTTTATTCCACATGTCTTGCTGATATGATAAATAAGCGTGAAAATGTTTTACAGAATTTCTTAGAGAGCCAGTATGTGTTTGAAGCTTGCTATAAAATGAATATAAAACTACCAATTATTTTTACATGACTTAATCTTATACTACCGCCTAGTGGCTAAAATCTAAACAGGTTGCTGTACTACTTTACTATACAGTACTTACATATGGATATAGACATTTAATAGTTATATATGTTATAATATTATTTTCATTCATTCATTTCTAGAAATAATATTATGTATATTATATGTCTACACRGTAACAGTGTTGCCAAAGATAATGAAGACCAGAGAAATTTCGATGTTGAAGGGCACTAAAATTCATGTTGAGCTCTGATAGTGATCTAATGCAGTCTTAATGTCAACAGGATCTTCTTTTTAACATGGTTATTGTTTGAGGTAGAATTATTTTAAAAATTAGTCATAGAGAAGGACTTCAGCCATCATGTTTGAGACATAAATCAGTTCTCATGGTTAGAAAGAAACATCCTTGGGGCAGAAGGCGTTATAAATGTTCACTGAGGAGTTTCTTGCAGCGTCCTCCAAATCTTTTGTGGTACAAACATTCATAGGGATGGTGGTGAACAGAGTTTATCTCATTCAGCACAGACAATCCAGATCCAGTAAAGCCTCAGATATCTGCTTCACTCTGATGTAGTTCCTGTATCTTGCTAAGATCACAAAATCAAGGCTATGTGTGTCCTGTGCTTGAACAAGTATAAATCACTCAGGTTCCCCTGAACTGGTGATTCCCCCATTTTCTCCAAATCCCATGACAGATTCTAGCAGCAATATACACTTTAGCAAAAAATCAGGCTCTTGCAGAAGCCTTAGAGGAAAATAGCAGAAGTATAAACTACTTCTGTAGCTGACAGTGAGAACAGCTCCTTGGAGGCAAGGCTTCCTCCTCAGAAAGATGAGTTCCCAGCTTGTCATGCTGCAAGACTTCTAACTCCTGGTGCTTTCACGCTTGCCACATAAGCTGATCCTGCTGCAACCGTCAGCGTTCTTTGTGACGGCAGGAGCAAGGCTAGCAAAGAGCAATAGGTGTGGGGCTGGACTACTTCTAAAAATAAAATTTAAAAATATCTATATAGAAAGGTAGATGTAGATGAACAGATTTAAAAATAATTGATTTAGGTGTCCTCCCTAGAGGCTTCTGTAGCTCAGATCTTGCTGGAGTGGAAAGTAAGAGACTTTGCCAGTGAAAGAAAAGCAAGCTAAAATTCTGTTCAACAAGCGCTGTTCCAAAAATGAAGAAATTTTAATATGTGAAGTTAGGTATGGAACAGAAAAAAACAGTACAGTTTTGTCCACCAGGTGGCACTTTGTCATTGAGCTTTTATGTTTAAAAGAACATGGAAGACAAAATACACTTATTTTAGATTATCATTATATCAGGCATAAACTATTATTGAGCAAGGATCTGTCTGGTTCTGGAAATGTAATCTCAACAGTTCTCTTCTGGGGGAATATTTTGATCTTTTGATCTTGGCCTCAATTACATGAATGCTTTAGGGAAACAAAATCTAATTGCAGTGGGTAGGACAGACTACTTCTCTTTCATTGATTTGTTAGAAAATCTATATGAGTGATGGTGTGTGATTTACATCTAATGCAACAGAAAAGGGGAATGAAGAAGTGGACAGTCACCAAGTGGTGCAAACTCAGAACTGTGGATGATGAATAAGCCCAACAGGCAATACATTTCATTCTCCAAGAGCTTCCTGCATTTATGGGAAGCTTCCTAGTATAAAACTCATAAACCTTTATTTTGATGCAGTTTTAGTACAGCATACACAGTCTCTGATGTTCCTCTTCCACCACACCAGGCAGAAGTTAGGCTACAGACATCAGTAGAGTGTAAAGCTGGGGTAAATGAGGAAAAAAAGGGATTTCTGGTAGGGGCAGCATAATTTTAGTTAGGAAACTGTGATTTTAAGAGTCACCTGTGAAAAAAATGTAGTTTAATCTTGTTCAAAAATGTTTTGTTCTGTGCATCTTGCATAATTAAGAGTGAGTATATTTAAGTGAATATAGGAATGTAAGGTGTAGTTGACACAATATATTGATGGAAGTTGAAACTCTTTTTCCCCATTAGGAGACATTTCACTCAGGCGGCAGCAGTGGGAGCACTCCAGTGTCCCCAGCCAGTACGTTCCCAGACAGACATCCTCAGGACTTACCCTGAGATCCTTTCAATCCTTCCCTCTCTTGGTAGCGGCTCTCTGACAGTAGTGCCTTTCCCAGCAGACACACTGAGGTCACACAGCAAATCTGCCAAGGCCTTGGTGCTAGGACAGGTCTCTCATGCTGTCTCAGCTGGTGACTGGGGACTACAAGAATGGTACTCTAAAATTGGGGCTGAAGCTACATTTTATCATTGTTGCCATGGAGACTGAAACTAGGACAGTAACTATTTTTTCATTTTTTTTAGCTCCCTTAGCTTCTACTTCTGATATGTCAAAGCACTTGGTCCCTGGACAGGGATATGATTAACTGCAGAACACCAAACAAATCTCTGAGTCATGGCAAAGAAAAGAAATCTTTCAGGGCTTTATGATTGCATCCCCAAGGAGGAAAGAGAAAAAAAAGGACAGGGATAAGAAGGTGCTCTCACTGAGAAAGGGTGGGCAGGTGACATAAAAGAGTGTAAGGACAAGACTAAGACAGAGGCATGCAGAAACATTTTAAATTTATGCAGAAGCAGGCAGTCCTCCTAATATTTTGGGACACCTCGTAATGCTGCCTGGTGCCACACTCCCAACCCAGTACCTCAGAGGAATACCAGCACTAAGGAGTCATAGACCAATATCCCTATTATTCCCTTCCAGGCTCCAGCTCAGAGAAATGAGAGCAGTGAACACTTGGTTCGACCTTCACTCCCGGAGCTACAGAGGGTCAGTGACAATGTCTATGTTCACATCCTACATCCCAGCGCAAGGCCTATAAGCTAAAAGCTTATGCCTACACACACTTTTACAAGACCATAGGTAAGTCAGCACATGTGAGTTGGGAACTCAATACACTAGTAAGTATCTTATCGCCTATACTTTTTGGCCATGATTCATGTTTCATTGCTTTAATCAGTAAAAGGTTTCTTACAATGATATGCACTGTTTGATTGCTATTTTCAAGGATTCAGTGATGTTTCATAAAATCACACATATACCACAGTCATAACGAAACAATTGCACCAAACAATGAAAACCAGAATAAAAGTTCAGGGCAGCTTTCTAGGATGCAGCCTCATAGTTTTAAACTGTGGTTTGCAGAAGTGCCTCTCTATTCCTAAAGTTAATCAAGTTACAAAATTTCTCAGCTGACATCGAGAGAAAAAGACAATCAGATCAGAAGGAGTGTAAAGTCTAATTGAAAAACTAAGGATCATATAACTTGATAGCAAATTCAAAAAGAAACAGTGAAGAAAAGAAGCAGTGAAGAAACTGATTTGAGCAAGTAATTTGAATTTAAATGGGGTTTAGTTTAATTTCACAGCACTTGCCTTTCAAAATGTAAAGATGAGAAGCTTTATTAGGTAACATTTAGGAACATTTCAGCATAACTATTTCTTAAAATTTCTGACATTTTCTCCCTTTAAGAATACTTGCAAAATAAAGGATTTTTCGCTTTAGACAGTGTCAGGCTTGGCTGCTTTCTGTCTAGCAGCAACACAAGTTCTTCTCATTCTGTTGCTTGGTCATAACCTCTACAGTTATGATAGTGGTGAAGCTGACTGGGAATTTCTGTAGTTAGTGAGGTCAGGGTGAGGTTCCATAGGTAGTATTGCAGGTAACGTAACATTTTTTGAATAATCAGTTGCAATATAAAAGGCACTGTAATTTCACATTAGACTTGAGTCATATCTGTAGCTTTTAGTGCCAGTTCTCCTATCTAACAATCCCACACCAAACATTTCCTTCAAGATTCAAAATATAGTGCTGTTGCCTAATACTCCTCCAATTGCTATTCCTTTGGCCATGGTGAACCTTAACAAACCATTTCTTTCTGGCAGCAGGCTTACAGGTCCAATGGGAACCGTGGTCAGAAGGAAAGGCTACAGAGTGCCAAATGCATCCAAGGTCTTCATACAGTTTAAACAAAACCTTGGATTAATACCCAGGTCATGGGTTTGAGAGCTTGCCTCCTCCTTGGGTAGATATCTTGTTTTAATGAGCTTCCATCTTTTAAAATGACTGCCCGAGTTTGTCTAATTTGAATAGATTTTTCAGCACCTGTTGGACCAGCAAATCTGGTCTGAAGGGCTTGTCTTCAAAAGAGAAGTTGGCTGGAATAAGCTGTCGGACTATCAGTGTTCCTAGGATGCCCAGAGTGGGCACCCTATTAACAATAAATAGAGTAGCTTTACTCAAGTACTATTACATTTTGATATTTTTTAGAATTAAAGACCTACATAGTGATAGTAGTAATTAAAAAGGGAGAGATGAGGACATGAAAAAGAACATGAAGCTTAGCTTTTAGAAAAGGTTTTTATTAACTTCCGTTTTCCATTATTTCCCCTTAGAATTATTCATTTTCTTTCATCTTGTTCTTTTTTTTTTTTTTTTTAGTAAGCAAAACAGACATGTAGTCCTGGAGCAGATATATAATTTTTGATTTCCATAAATTTGTTACATTCTAGTTGGATGTCTCTCCTGAATATGAAGTTCCAAAAAAATCTTATAAGGCAACTAATCCTGGGGTATCTGGGGTATTTTACAAGTTAAAAGGATTCTGTTAGTTTTTTATGAACTACATCAGCTCTCCGTAATTAGAAGATAAGTTATCTGGGCATGGTAAGTCTTTTCATTGTGTCCAAGTACAACATGTACTGAAGCCGAATCATGATCCCTGAGTGGCTCTTAAAGACTTAATAGCTGTTTCTCTAATGTAAGTCTATAATAATCTTTTATACTAGATCTCCAACACTGATGTGGAAGAAAAAAAGTAAAAAAACTAGTAGGCATTTCAAAACCGAATTCATGCAATAGTCTCAGCATCTTAATAGATGTTATCTAAGCCAATTTGCTCAGGAGATGAGGAGCAGAAAATTTGACAGCCATAAACAGCTCAGTTATTTGGGATTTGTTTGGGAGGGTTTTTTCCTTCATATTTCTGAATTTCTCCTTTCCCACTTACTATGTTTGTCTTTTGTTGCCCAAAGGAGAAACTGTAGTAGCAATAGTAACTTCTTTGCATTTCTTTAATTAAATTCTGGAAAGAGCCTATGCTATTTTGCAATTTGCATTTGCAGTCTCTCTTTCCCTCACCCTCGCTAAAGTGCAGAGCAGTTAATCATACAGTAGGCTTTAGTTTACTCTGAACCCAGGCTGGGGCAGTGTTAATTAAGTCTTGCCATTTAGTTAAAATATAGCCTGTCATCACAACAGGTCTCTGCTGCATTGCATTGTATTGGTTTTTCAATCCAGTAGAGAATTCTGTGATTTTTAGTTTTCTATGTAGTTGAAATTATTAAAGATTTGCTCTTTATTCATTTCTTCTTGTCCAAGAACCAAGCATTATAATTTGGCTGTTAGGAAGGGTCTGGTTCACTATATTGAAATTCAGATAGTTAGGGCTTGGAGAAACAGCAGGAAAACATCAAAGGATGATTGTTCATATTACTTTTAACCAGATTCAAAGGTTATTTAGGTGCCCAAAGATATAAATAGATGTTCGCTGGGATTTTCACAAACATCTCAGGACACTTTTAAAAATCCCAGCATGACATTAGCTGCATCCTTAGACGTCTAAACACTCTTTGACTATGTTCTTGACTCTTGCATTCTCTTTCCAAGGTTAATGCAGTGTTAAGCAAGGCAAATGTTAGGCAGCTATTTTGACATATACACTAGAAACAGCCATTGAATTCACAATCGTTACCTTTTATAATAGAAATCTTATTGCAATAGCCAATGGCAACATTTATGCTCTGGGACACAGGTCACTTTGCAGGCACACCCACCCCTCAGGCTGACAGGATGGCTTTTAGGTGCATATTGCTTTACCTTTTTCCTCCCCACACCTGATTGTTCTGGGGAGGAACTGCAGGTGCACAAGCCAGAAGGGACCCTACACCACTCCAGCTTCTGCCCCATCTGAGGATTCAGGCAGTCAGTAAACAGGAGACCCCAGTCAGGAAAACGTATGCTACTCTAACCTCCTGTCTCACAAGATGACTGTCAGATATTCAGGGGGATTTATTCATGGAAGAGCTGCAGACCCAGGACTTTGTTTAAATGAACAATTTAACAAATAATTTTTTAAAACTAACAGATAYGAGGAAAACTTGCTCTGCTTGGGGACAACTAGCAAAGAGAGAGGTAACATTYGTCAAATAAATTATCCATTGTGAATTATTCACATAATTTTACTAGAAACTTTAAATTAGTGCAAGATAAGGATCCTAATTTATTACTCCTTTCCCTGAAGCATTAGAATATGTGAGAGCTTCAAATAGCTAGGCTTTTTTAAAAAGAGAACTTTTTTAATTTTAAAAATGCATCACTTAGGCCTTTCTGAGTCTTCTACAATTCACTTGGGCAAACCTTATCTGATTTGCAGTTATGTTAAATTAGTTACAGAAAATGAAACTGGGGCCATGTAAACTGGATCCATCACCAAGCACAGCCCTGACTCATCAAGCATAACTTGAGTCTTACACACATGCACACACACACAGAGCTTTCTCACAGGCTGCTACTGTCAGAAAATAAAATACTGTCTTTACTGCAGGCAAAGAAAGGCCCAGTCAGGTTAAAAACAAAACATGAATTGTGTGTTTTTCTAGTCAATCTTTCTCCTGATATCTGTTTTTCTGCCCACTCTGGGGTGCTAGGAAGCTGTCTCAATTAAGTACTTTGAGTCAGGCCATTCCTCTTCATTTTTATCCTGTCTACTGAGTTCTTCTATAAATTCATTGCCATACTTTTGAGAATATCTAATTTGCCTCGATCCCTTTTGCTTGCAAGGTTGCTAGSGATTTTCTTCAGGAGTTAACATAATCTTCCCCAGTTTTAGCAGAAGGTGCTTTCCTGCTGCCARCACCCTGCTGCATGCCAGCATCCCTTTTGCTCCTTTTGTAGTTAAATTTTATAAACTCAAATTCACTTAAAACCTTAATTCATTTGTCCACGTGAGATTTAATTCCCCCCCCCCCCAACCTCCCTGCCCTGTACAGCAGACTACAGTTCTGGCCTGTCCTTACTTGCGCTAGGACAACTCACACTAATGACAACTTAAGGTGCAACATTGAGGAATGTTTGGGTCTTTGGTTTAGTCTAACAAATTTTGCATTACAAGTCCATCTTTGTTAAAATGCTCCTAACCTAAGTGTTCTTGCCCTCAAGCTGAAATGAGAAAAATGTGTTTGTTTCAAGTAAACACACAGAGATTCTTGGTGGAGGGGAGGAAGCAAAATCAAAAGTTGTGGCTGAAGTCATAGCTCCCTGATGTGAAATGTTCAGCATTGATGCTGTGTGAAGAAGTTTCCCTCTGCCTTCTGTTTCTCATGCCTCAAGCCATTCGTTTCTGTTCCCATGACTCAAAGCACCATCCTGGTTTAGTTTCAACAAAACTGTTAATAGGGCCATGCTGAGAACAACCACGAGCCCTTTATAGTGCTTGGCCAATATTTTTCCGCACAGCCGAGTGTCTCCTTCACAGCACAGACCCCTGTGCAGTTTGTTGGAGCAACTGCGGGAGGGCGATGGGCCACTACAGCTGGACGGGGAAGGGAGAGGCAGGGAGGGGCTTGCAAAACTGGTAGGGCATACCAATAAGTCTGTGCTATAAAGATGAAGGATCATATTAGTGTCCTGTCAGACATATTTCAACTTACAGCTGAACTGGGAGAACAATTTTACTGCTATTGAACACAGCAAAAAGACTGCAAAAAGGAAAGACTGTGACTAGGGAGAACTGTGGAAAGCACGAGAGCTTTGTGAGTGACAGCAAGCAGCAAATTGGACCCCAGCTTCCAGTGTCCTATGGCAATAAATAAATAAATAAATAAATAAAAATGCTGCTGCAAATTTGGGCTGTCTGTACATTTTCAAAGTATTTTTTAGCTTGCTTTGAGCTTATTTTGCAGTAGAGTAAATGATTATACAAAGCTCATGGCAAGAAAAAGATCAAGCCCCTCTTTTCATGTGCTAGTCAAGCAGAAAGGTCATAAACTAAGAAAGATCAGAGTGATTTAAGTGAGCAAAATTAAGCTTCTGTTTTGCAAACCTACTAACCTTAATAGGGTTATTGGAGATAAATATTGTTCATGCAAGCAAGCTGGATAGAAGATCAGGCTTTCATCTAGGAGCATAAATGAAGCTAAATTTAATAATAGAATGAAACAGAAAAGGGAAACTTCTGATTTGATACTAAAGGGGGAGCTTTTTGATAGTCAGATTTTTTAGACTGTGAAATAATCTCCAAGAGAAATGGCAGAATTCACTTGAGACAGAAAAAAATTAGACTGGCAAATGCATTAGAAGAGGTACTGCAGAAAACCACCCTCCAATGCCAGGGAATGCTCCACGTGACCTTTTGTAATAGATCTTCTCCACCGCTTTTTTGATTCTGTCTTTCTGAGCCCATATATATATTTTGCTTTGGCCCTTAAATGAGATTGTATGATATATATCAACTGTTGGGGAATAGGGGTTGCTAATGGGGGCTGATTTTCAATGTCCTTTTGTCATTATACATGGAAGAAAAAGGAGCAAAATTAATTGTTTCATTTCAGTTTTATTCAGTATACTTTAATATATTTTCATGTTTTGAATTCCAGTTTCTCCCAGTTCACTTTGTAGCCAGTATTGGAAAAGTCATTTCTTGTATTTCTTAATATGCTTGAAGGATTTAAGGAAATTACAGAATTTAACAGCTTTACTTCAAAAATCCGTCTAAGAGCTACAATGATCACCATAAGCTGCATGGTCATACTGGACAAATTGTCTGAGAGTTTAGAGAATTTACTTATATTAACATCYGGAATATAAAGTGGATAAAATCCCTCAGAGAGTTTGAAATATTTCATTCATCAGTATATCCATTATACTGTACAAAACCACATTGACCTCTTCCCAGTTATGACAAAAGTTTCCATTACCAGAGGTTTAAAGACCCTCTGTTTTTTCCAAGCCTTTTAATATTCAGATGAACTCTGGAGTTCAGAAAGATTCAGGATCAAACCATGCAGCCAGTAATGTGGGTGCATCTCATATTGAAGTCAGCGAGATTTGTTAGATGCATATAAAGAGAAAAAGTAGTCTTTTATTTCTGAAGTCCTTAACCACATACTTATTAGAGGAAGTTAGCAGAGTAGCAGCTGGTAAGAGATGGCAGGTAGCAGTTAAGAACACAGCACATCCATTGGTTCTTATCCCGGTCCTTTCTGAGCATCCCCAGGGGCAAATTTTGTGTTAAAAATAACCCAAATGGCCCAGCTTGGTTTGGAGCAGATGCAGATACATAGTTGTGTGTCCTTCGAATCAGTTAGTGTACGAGGCCTAGTTTTAGGCTGGTTTTAGAAGTTCCTGCTAACTTTATGCTAGGTGAGAGAGAAGACAAACAGTACCTGCTCTGGTGTAAGACCCACCTATACACAAAACTAAACTACCAAAAATTTTTGACCTGTTTGAACCAGCAAGGTGTCTGGCTTCTCTTTGTTACATAGCTATGGCCTTGTCCATCCAGTACTGAGAGCTCTAAAAGTGGTTTTATTGTATCATTGAACCACAGCCTGTGTTGTGGCAGCCTTTGCCTGTGCCTTTGTGTCCCAGGCRGATATCTGGGATGGGAAGGTTGAGAGGGATGGAGCAGCTGACATCCATGGAGAGGCTGGCTCCCTGCCCCAGCCTTGGCGGCAGCCTGAAGAATGACTAGGGAATGCCAGGGAAGGTGGACACGAAAAAAAGTGCAGGAGGAGAGGGACACATTGCCCCAGGTCAGCCTTCCCCCAGGCAACAAGACCAGTATAAGCACTCGTTGTGACTTGGCTACATGTGATCCCTGTGGTAGCATGCCTTCCCCGGGCTGCCTTCGACCCCACTGTTGAAATCCTGCCCTCACTATCCAGCTCAGTGCCTGCAATCAGGAAGTCCTTGAACCACGGTCACTGGGAGCCGAGAGAACAGTCTCGAGAGGTATCACTGCAGCATCCCCTACTTGCAGGGGAAGCTGCTAAGTTGTGGGGGTCTCTTTCAGTCACACAGCTCTTCAGCTCATTCTTGTCACTGAGTCTCCATGAAGCCAGTTAGCCAGAGGAGGTCATCCACACTCTTGTGAGTATCTGGAAAGAATACAGCTAGCATCAATATTTCAGTAAAAACAGTTGAAACATCAGTCACTCTGAGCAGTYTTGCAGCAGTTCAGCTACATTCGCAGAACCAGACTCCAGTGCTTGCAGCACATGAGGCGTAGGAGAGTTTTTATAAGAGCTAGAGATCGTGATGTGACTGTGGCACTGCCCTTGCTGTGAGCGCTTGCTTTGAAGAGGAGCAGGTTTCTTTGAGGTTACCAAAGCTGCATGGCCTGTAACAGTGTCTAAGATATCTCAGTGACAGCTTCCACATCCCCATTCTTCCCTGGACACTGGGGCTATTGCTATCCGAGGCGCGCTTCCCCATGGACACCCCCATTGCAGAGAAAGCCAAGGAGTCGGAGGCCCGGTGCTCCAAGCATGACATTTGCTCTATTGACAGATCTACATGGAAACAATAGGACTGCCAGACAGGTGGGCAGGAAGGGGAGGAAACAAAGAAGCACCAAGCCAACCAGGACATGCCACAGGATGCCTGGGACAACAGTCACTGGTCCCAGAGAGACAGCAGAGATCAGATGCTGTGCTGTAAATAAAAATGTAGCCTCTGCTCAGACTTCTAAAAATATTTTTTTCTAATACACATTTTTGTGATCTGCAAACCAGCAAAAGTTTATGGATTTGAGTTTAATGAAAAGTTTGCTGAAAGGGGCACTAACTGATCAATGCTTTAAGACCCTTTTTCCAGAAGAAAGTTACTAAATGTCAGTACTACCAGTGACAGTTCTTTTCTTCACAAATAACCTGAGGTGTAGAGAGTCAAAGATGTTTTACAGAGCTTCTGTGGAGCAGTCACGTTGTCTGCAGAGACATATCACCACAGCCCTCAGCAGTAAAGTCAATATAATTTTTGTCTTATCATGCTCAGTATTTCACTGTGCCAGCTGTAAAGCAATGGTTGATGGGCACTACTTAAATGGTACTCACTCAAACAGCTTGATATTTTTCCACACCTGTCCCCATTCCTGAGAAATACTACTTGTAAATGGGTCATGTACCAGGCACTCTAGACAAACAATTAGCTTAGTTGCAAGGGCAAACTGCTCTCGGCTGCCTGGCAAAGGAGCAAGCTGCCTCTGCCTGCAGAAGCAGCAAGGGCCAGCTGCTCCCGACAGGGGAGCCCGGAGCAGAACATCACCAGGCGGGCAGAGGCAGCAGCCTCTCTGACAGGGGCCCCGTCCCACCACCCGAGCGCGGCAAGCAGGGCAGCTCCGGTGACGGTCACTAGGTTCAGCCAGGAGTCCCGACTGCCATGCCAGACCACGGCGATGAGGCAGGTCCAGTGTCAGGCTCGGAAGTCACATCAGCGGGCCAGGAGTCAGGGCAATCCGAGACCAGGTGCAGACAGGGCCGCGATGCAGCTGCAAGGTAGCTCAGGCTGGGCTCCAGCAGGAGAGCTTCATCATTTGCATTTTCTTGCAAAAATACTTGCTTGCAGCCTGGGGGTTTTACTACACCATAATAGGCTGAGTATTTCTTTGTGATGGTTTTAGGTTTGCTATAGCTACTGCTGTTCATTGCCCAATGGGAATGAAAGGAAAAGCAAAGAGATTTTATTTAAGCACAAAAACTAACCCATCTATTCAATACACTGAGCTGTTATCCATATTGTGAAATTAATAGACTAAACTAGAAAGTAACACCTACACTGACAGATAATTTGGTATTAGTTATCCTCTGTGATAAATAAAATGAATTAGAAGAAAATTCGCTGTGCAAATCATCTGCCTTGTCACCATTGCAAGTTAGGAAATAAAGCACTTGCTACAAGTCAGCAATTCACAAAATAACAGTTTGGATGCACAGGCAACTTCTGATTAAGGACCACCAGATGTGGCATACGTCTGCACATGTGTCAGCCATAAATTCCCAGTTTCCTTTACGTCGGTGCCTGTATTGCTTATTAGGATGCTAAGATGCAGCAGGCCTGGCTTCAGGAGCCATGGCAGGGCGGGCAGGGAGGATCCCCCCAGGAACAGCGGCACCCGCACCCAACAGCCAGGCCAGAAGTAGGGCCTTTTCCTAGAAATGCCCAATTTCCACAGAATCCTGGTGTCGTGCAGCTGTCAGCACCCGCTGTAATCGGCACGGAAGCAAAACCGTGCCCAGCCTTGCAGAATGAGACAGGAGTACCTGGCACAGCTGATAAACGAAGCAGCTCCTGGATGAGGTGGAAAGCTACACGGGGATGCCACCAGTGGCCCCAGCACACCTTGGCAACGCCACACACTGAAATGGAGCCACGCTTCAGGCCCGTTGCTTACGCCGCAGGGAACCATAACCATCCTGCGCGCAGGACTAGCACAAGCGAGGCGGCTCTGCACAGTCAGGTCAGGCCACATGTAAACTGGTGCTGGGTCACCAGGGCACTCATCTGCAACAGTAACATCGCAGATCTCCCCCCAGCGCCCTGCTGCAGCGGCTAAGTCCCGTCTGCTGGTCCTGCTGCTGCACTTTCTTTGTATTTGTATGTTTGGTTTAGTGTGTTTTAAAGAAAACGGCAGATTCCAACAGCTTCAGAAGAGATAAACACGCATTTTCTGTTTTCTCTGGAAAAGAACAGCTAATACCACGTTCAGTACCACCGAAGGGCTGCCGGTCAGGAAGTCCTCCCAAGAAACGCAGCTAAAGAGAACAGAAGCGAGGAGTGTTGTTACAGTTAACGCTTTGTTAGCACGTGGCGTTTCAAGCGCGCGTTTGTCGCTGATGAAGGGTTGGCATTTGAGGGTTTTTTGTTGTAATGAGCAGTGAGCGGTTCTGCGGCAGGCAGCCCCCCGCGATACTTGTCCGAGGCGGGAGCCGCAGCCAGCGCCCCCGGGCACGCTGCCGCCCGCCCCCCAACGGCCGCCCCAACGGCCGCTCCCCTCGGACCTCGTGACAGCCCCGCCCCGCCCCGCCAGGCGGCAGGGGGAGGAGTTGCCACCGCCGCCGCCGTCGGGGAGCGAGCGGCTCCGCTGGGCGCTGCGGAGAGGAAGCGCCATCGCCCCCTCCCCGCCTCCGGGAGGCTCCCGGCAGCGGCCGCCCCCGCCCCGCGGAGCGCCTGCCGCCGCGCCGAGGACCATGGGCTCCGCGGCGGAGCTGCCGCCGCCGCCGCGGGGCTGGGCGCTGTGCTGGGCGGCGGCGGGGGCAGCTGCCCTGCGCCTCCCCGGGCGGCCGGGAGCGGGGCGGCGGGGGACGCTGAGCGGCCGCCGGCTCGGAGCGAGAGCCTTAAAAAGAAATGCCGCTTCTGCGGTGTATAAGCCATGGAAGGCGGTTCTCTGGAGTCCCCGCAGCCGGGCCCGCGCCTTCCTCGGGTGGCGCTGGCTCGCTCTGTTTGCTATGGCCCGAGCAGCGAGCCGGGCGGGGGGCGCCTCCTGCGACGACACGGGCTTGCGCTTGGGCTTGCGGCCGCGGCGCGGCTGCCACAGCGCGGCGGTGTTCGCGCGCTGCCGGCCGCCTGGGGCGGTTGGTTCGGGGGGTGAGTTATGTAACGGCCTGTCTCGCACCTCGGCTGGTGCAGCGCGAACCTGCGCTCACGGCCCCTGCCCCGTCCCAAATGACGCGGTAGTGGCACTGCCACGTCCTGCGGTGTGGCCGCTTGGCGGGCGCTGCTTTCTCTGAGAAACTTCATGGAGAGTGCCTCGTAACAAATGCGTAACGGTCGTCCCCGCGCCGCGCCGCCCCGGCACCACAGAGGCCACCTGGGCGAACGCCTCGCTGACGCTTCCCGGGTAATTCAGGTCTCTAAAGCAAAGCGATGTTCCTGTTCAATCAAAAACTTAAGCTTTTATTTTCTTCGTTACTTACAGCAATCTACTGTATTATGATTGAAACAATCAACTTTTTTTTTTTTTTTAAGTTGCCCGGTTTGTTTAGGGTACGCATCTTTATTGCGTGGTGGAAGTGGGCTATTCTCTTAGGAAATGAGAGGAGCCCTGTAAATTTCCCTATTGTTAATTGTAAAACGGGTTTCCACACACTCTTTGCGTCAGTTTTTTTTTTTTTTTTTTAGACACCATTGTCTGTATGTTCAGACAAAGGCAGGGTTTTTAATGCACCTTTATTGATGTTTTGTTTAAAAAAAAAAATCTTTTTCTTACTCGGTACTTAAATGTAACAGTCCATTATGAATGCCTGAGAACGCTTAAGTAAATGGGCAGAGAGAGCTGCTGAAGTACATCTCAAACTAACTTCCAGACAGTTTTACTTCTTAATTATTTCTGTTGAAAACTTATATAAGATTGTAGTGACTGGACTCAATCATAAATGAGCTGTTAGAAATTTTCACAGCTAGAAATAGCTTAATACTTGAAAATATCTCATACTACTCACCTGACTTCAAAGACAGTAGGAGGATGCCTCTTCTGAAGGAAACTGATCCTAGAGAATTCACTCATTGACCATTTACATAAGGCAGTGTGGCTTTCACGTCCCTTTATATGGAAAAATGGAACAGAGCAGGTGCGTGGCGTGTGCATGTGTACGTGCCCGAATGTGGAGCAAGGCAGGATGTATTCAGAGAGGCAAAGCAGTTCCGTTCTGTGTTTCCTTCTTTCCCTAATGTTTATGGAAACCCGTGTGCAAGATACCATGGGAGAAGAGTTGGAAATGCTCCCTAGTTCTGGCTGCTGTCTTCCTTCCCTGAAACAAGAGGTCAGATATTGCATCAGATAATCTGAGATGTTAATGCCCTCAAGCTGGTTGTAACTCCTTGCTGCAGGAGGAGCTCTCCAGAGGTTACCTCTGCTTCTGGCGGAGTGACCAAGTGTGTTAATGTGGTTTCAGGAGCAACACTGCTAGGGGATGGTCCAGGCTGAAGAACTGCCTAGGGATATTGCCTAAATATGTTTTAAAATGAACTTGGGAAAGGTACCACTTGAGTAGCCACAAGCACGCTTGGCTGAGTCTTCCAGCTCTTCTCAGGCAAAGGTAGTGATCATGGCCCTTTCCAACGAGTTGAGGCATAATATTGGGGTAGGTAGGCAGAGTTTTTCAATAGGTGAGAGGGGAAAAAAGGCTGCTATGTATTTACTAGAAATATTTTAATATTATTATGGAGTGTGCTGTTTCTTTTTCCTGTGTATTGAGGTGCTAACGTATGGACAAATAATAGACCAGATCTGGAAATTAGGAACATTGCTTGCCTTAAAAAGGGGGGTGGGGGGGAGGACCGAGGCTAGCTGCAGAGTTACTGCAGAGATATCTGATGCAAACTTTGGCAGAAAGTCCAAGATATAGGAATATAGTTTGGGGGGGGGGGAGAGGGGAGGGGGCTGTTGGGTCATCAGGTCTAGTCATGTGCTGTCCCTGTTTTGCTTTCATAAATGTGCTCAGATTTCCCTTGAAATAATCAGTGCCCTGCCCTCACAGAAAGGCTGCTGCAGAGTCTTAGCGTTCCAAATTGCAGGAATCAAATTTCCAGAGTAGATACTTAACCAGAATTGGTTGTAGCGGCCTAATGTTGTTACTGTGTTTGCTGATGGTGTTTATACTGTTAACTCAACAGCTGGACCTCAGCCTATGTTTCCTATTTCATATTCTGTCCTGAAATATGATTGTGAGTGCCATTTTACAGTGCTATGTATGACGTAAAAGAGTCAAATTCTGCCCTGACAATGGTGTAAATCGTTATTACTCTAGGCTGATTGAAGTAAAGAAGTCTGTATAAAAGCAAATCCCTTTGACTTTTTGAGAGCTTTTTAGGTGAAGATCTGAAGCTGATAACCTGGGAGTGATATTTTTCCATTTTCTCCCAAATGAACTCAGTTTGTGTAAGATCATATCTAGTGGTATAATGCTAAAATAATACCCTTCTTGACTAGCAGGACCTAAATAATAATATGTACACCCCTTAATATTTCTTTAAATGAGGGTACTCTCTGGGAAATAAATCTGTTTAAGAAATGCTGATCCCTTTGGCTTTAATATTCTATTTAAGCTTATTAAAGCAAGGTCAGCAAGAACCTGCTTAATGAAGTTAGTGACAGCTACATTTTTAAAAGAATAAAAGGATATGTTACTAAATGTAATACATAGCCTATGGAACCCCTTGTTGTAATGGACTGTAGAATTACTTATTTCGATGATGAGAGCACTTGAGACGTTCGTAGGGACTTTGAAACCAAGTTCTGCTGCAGCAAGCAGAGCTTAGTTCCTAAACGTCCTGGCATTGTGGCTGTTTTCTACCCCTTATTAAATGCTTAGTAATGTCCATGGTGGGAGATCAAGTTTCCTCAGGGATGGATGCACTGTTCTGTCGGTGAACTCTCAAGTTAAAAAATTTTCTTAGTTTGTATCCATAAAAATGCAGCAGTAGCGCCCTGTGTGTTCCCATCTCTGAGACACTGCAGCCCACCTTTATGTTTGCAGCTCCAAGAGTTGAACTACAAACAGAAACCTCCTAGGCACTGAGAGGTACCAGCCGCCAGGGGCAGGTCACGTGCTGCTTCGCCCCGCAAAGGAGTCCCGAGCTGTTGCACTGCTGCTGGAGTTTGCAGAACATTTGGTGAAATTTGAGGTGCCAGAAGAGAAACTGTTCAGCTGGACATTCACTGTGAGACTGCTAAGTTGTGGAAAACATAATACAGTGTACTTTCTCACTCTTAACCCCAAAATTACAGTGCCTAGGATAAGAGTATTACTTTGTTCTAGGTGCTTAAATGGTTGCAAGAGGGGTTTCAGAAAAGCTGTTGTGATTTATTGATAATACTGTAAGTCAGAGGTTAGAAGGCAATGTATGCATGCTCCTTGGTCACTGGTTCTACATGTTGGACAAAAAACTTTCAGTGCACGCAATGCACAAGAATTATATTCTCTATTTTTAAAACTGAGTGAACGAGGCTAGCTAATATTGCTACATTTTTGTTCTCTGTCAGTGTATAACAGTATAAGCAGTGTCTAAAAGTATCTGAGAAGATACTTGAGGGGAAGGAAGAGAAGTGACCTGCCCTGCTCACACCAGGCTCTGTAAAATTGTGTTTATTCTTTTATCCTCAAACTACTTTGCAGGAGAAAATGTACTTCCATGAAAATATTTTTTCTTATAGATAATTCTGTACTGAAAGTTATTGTCTGTATAGACTTCAGTGGGTTTCACTCTTAACAGTCAGGGTTGCAACTCTGCCTAAACTTGAAGGCAATGGCAAAATTCCAGTTTGCTTCAGTGAAGCCAGGATTTTCACCTCAAGTTCATTTAGGATAAGTAGAAGCCAAAGTGCTGTCAGGCAGCTAAGCTAAAATCATGGTTTCCTCCCAGAAAACGTCTAAATGAAGATTTAATCTGTGACACGTGTATTTACAAGTAAATAAATAGCTCAGGCAATCACCTTTTTATTAACCTGAATTTGTAACTCTTTGGGATTCTTTTTTTGTTATTGTTTTGAACAGTATTTTATCTCTATAGATGGAGTATTTTATCTTCCCATAGATGGATTCAGAAGAGCTATCATAAATATTTTTTGTATTTTCCATTGAGATGTTTTTAAGAGGTACAAATGTCTTAAAGGGTTTGAAGTTCTAAACTTCTTGAATACGTTTCCAATATATTGTATTACTGGTATTTCTCCATCATGGAAAGACTGAACAGAGACAAAATCATCCTCTGGTTTCAACAAATTTGTGGTATCCCTCCTGTAAATGTTTCATTGTTCACAGGGCTGTAGGATTGATGTATACCGTGTTGCCTGGAACTATGTAGTTTCAGTCATAAGACAGTAGAGGCCAAGAATGCTTTAAAGTAAACTTTTAGGCACAAAAGTCTCCATGCATAAGGCTAAAAAGCTATTTTGAATTTATTCCACTCTGAGATAATCTGAAAATGGTAGGTTTCTCCTGATTGCAGTTGTTGAGATCTGTTTCTGGACTGAAAATAGTAATATCCAACAGGGATGGCTTAGTACTAAATTTGTTCTAGATCTACAAATGGGATCTACTGCGGAGATTGTTAGCTCTATAATAATACATGACCACAACTTTTTCTAAAAAGCATCACTGGGACTTCCGAGGTTTTAAGAGGAAAAAATCCCCTTCAGAAATGTCTGTAGCAGCTACAATAGAATTGTATAGTGTGATAATAGAATTGTATAGCATGCTTTGCTTTCACAGAATCACAGAATGGTTGAGGTTGGAAGGGACCTCTGGAGGTCATCTAGTCCAACCCCCCTGCTCAAGCAGGGTCACCTAGAGCACGTTGCACAGGATCGCGTCCAGGAGGGTTTTGAATATCTCCAGAGAAGGAGACTCCACAACCTCTCTGGGCAACCTGTTCCAGTGCTCTGTCACCCTCACAGTGAAGAAGTTTTTCCTCATGTTCAGATGGACCTTCCTGTGTTTCATTTTGTGCCCATTGCCTCGCGTCCTGTCGCTGGGCACCACTGAAAAGAGTCTGGTCCCATCCTCTCGACACCCTCCCTTCAGATACTTGTACACATTGATAAGATCTCCTCTCAGCCTTCTCTTCTCCAGGCTAAACAGGCCCAGCTCTCTCAGCCTTTCCTCATAAGAGAGATGCTCCAGTCCCCTAATCATCTTTGTAGCCCTTCGCTGCACTTGCTCCAGTAGTGCCACATCGCTCTTGTACTGGGGGGCCCAGAACTGGACGCAGTACTCCAGATTTAATAATATGGAGATCATTTTCTTAAAGGAAAAATTCTAGAGTCAGAAGTGAATAGAAATTTCTCCTTCTTGAAAGAAAAAATAACCATAGTTAGTTTTCAGCAAGGTAGTGGACTAGCACCACAGACTGTATGGTGCATTGTAATTTTTTTGCATGACTGAAAGTGCTGCTGGGTCAAGCTGATAACTTTTAGTAGGGGAACTTTGATAAAGCAAAATCCTGAGGAAATTAGGTGTTGCAGGTATACTTTGTCACATTTAAGGAAAAGATTGATCAGAAATGACTCTATCAAGTCTCTATAAACTTACAGCAGGGATGGTATAACCTTGCAAGGGTTGTAGTGGAAGTGTTTTGTGTAGGTGAAGGAAGAGCGCAGAGAGCAGTGCGAGACAGAGGAGAGAGACTGCAGCTCTTCCAGCGGGGCAGCTGGCCGGGTTCCCTGACCTCTGCCTCTCGGAGCCTCCCAGGCAGCCTTTCTGTCTGTGGTGCTTTAATGTTGGATGCAATATTAGTGGAGGAATTTACTCATTTTCACTCCCTGTGTTTTGATATAGGCTRAGTTTAAGATTCCCATTTCTTTCTATACCAGGACTGAAATACAGGTTATCCACTAAAGACTGTACTGCTCTCGAAGTCTGATCCGCTCTGCGTGTACATAAGTTTAGTATCTGGAAAAGCCTCTTCATCTGCTTCCTGAGTTTTTTCACTAACACAAAACTGCTCCTGGCATTTCGCAGTTTGTTGCAGCAACTGTTGATCCTGAACTTTAGTTGTCATAAAAGCTGAATATAGCTAATACATAGCAGTTGCTTTTCTCTGTTGTTGCTAGTTTCTATAGAAACATCTTGTTTCTATTTTGTAAGAGGCAGCTAATTCTTGCTGTGAATATTAACTCAGTCTTTATTTTGCAAGTTTACATCAAAATTCCCCGTTTAACTTTAAGAATGTGACTTTTACTAGTATTTGAAAGTAGTCGTGATATTAACAATTTTCTGTTTTTTAATGTGCTTTTATTCCAGAGAAAGAAGTTAAACCTGATTTTTTTTCACTGTTTTGTTTTTTTTCCAGAAGTGATTACAATTTTCCCCATATTCTAGTCTATACATATTTTAATATTTAAATATCAGATTAAACTTAGTCTAGAGAAATGAACCCAGTTGGTTTTCTGCAGGCAGTTTACATGAAGCTTGTTGTCTTAACATTCTTTTGGCAGGATATCAAGATCTTTTTACCACTTACGGTTACAAGGTCAAATACTAACCATTAGTTTCATCCTAGCAAATGATGCAGATACCACTCTCTTCCTGATAGAAGAGGAAGAAAATGAGAAAAATTCCATTAAATGTATTTGCTCTTCTTGGGCAAGTTTTGGTGGTTTTGGGGGGGAGGGGTTGCCTTTTTTTTTTTTTGCCTTTTTTTTTTTTCCTTAATGTAAGAAATGCTCTTAAATATGATGAAATGGAATGTAATCCTGGTCGTGCTCCTTATGGCAATGTTTGGTTTTGGTGCCCTGTAACAAGGTGAGACTGTTGTTCATAGAGAGGGAGGCCACCACTAGTGAACTTGCAGTTAGTTGCAAATGTCCAGAGTCTGTCTGTGGCAATACAGTGGTTTGGTCATGGTCAGCCAGGTGCGTGAATGCAGGCAAGGCTGCCAAGCTGGGTTGTCCCAAATCTCCTCTCGCTGGCTGCGTAACTGTCAAACACGTATGGTTGTGTGTTTGCTGGTAGGTGTCCCTGCCTCCGTTGTTGAACTCAATAGAAATTGGCCCCTTATTTTGGAGGGAAGGGGACTTGTGGTTGTTTCTGTTACAGTCTCTGTCATCCGTTTTCTCTCTTCTCATATTTTTGAGTAAGTTTGAGCTTACATATTTTCGGTTTTACTTGGCATCCTCTAAAAAGAACCAACTTTGCCAGGCTGTCTTTTTTGAACATTAACGTTCTAGCTTTCAAAAATATTTGAGTACTTTTCAGTAAGTAAACATGATGCTGATGTCACATCTTGGGGGCTTTTTTTGACATTTAAGTCATGCCTTCAGCTATCAGATACACCACCTGTTCCCTGGTATAAAAGTGACCGTGAGTGGAGTAAAATAGATTGTGAGGACTAAATACTGTAGAGGAAACTTTTACTTAAAAAGAGAAATGTGTGTGTGGGGGGGTGTATATGTGATAACCTAGCATTTCTTGATAACCAATTTTTTAATGCCTCATTTAGATATCTTTAAACACATATTTGTTATTAAACTCAAAAGGAGCTTCTTTTCTGTCTAGTTTGGAAATAATTCTCCAAAATATACTTTTTTTATATATATAACTGGTAATGTGACCAAGTCTGATCTGAGGCATGTCAGAAACAATTCAGAGACACTGCTGCTTTCCTGTGTTTGAAATGAACTTTCTTCATGGATACTGCTTTCCTACCTCCTTCTTTCTTTTTCTTTTTCCCCTACTAGCCCATTAGCATTCTTTCCTAAATGTGTAATAACAAGCTTTTAAGTCAGCACCACATCAGAGTAGTTTTGTGTTTTCCCAGTCTGTCAGACTTCTTTTGCTTCCGTTGTTGGAAGTCACATTTGTGTAATGCTCTTCCAGACAGCTGATGCAAGAAAAGAGAATCTGATAGGACTGTGCCCCATTTCACTGTTACTGTTGTCAAGTTAAGTGTGGAGTGGAAATTTTTTAAGGTGTCTGAGCAACAGAAAGGACTGTCAGATTTCTTCAATTCATTAATCATGAGAAAGGAGGAAGAGAGATGTATTTGATTTGTTCTGAATGATCTCATACCTTCAGAGTAGCTGAATAGTGTTTTTTTTTTTCTTTTTTAAAGAAACATTCTTAGTTTTTAGGCAGAACAGATTCCTTATGTTCATCCACTCTCCTCCTACAGAATGTAGGTTATTTAATTTCATCCAATTGCTTCATTCACATCAATTACTTATGATTTTTTCCACACACTAAAAGGAAAACAAACAAACAAACAAAACAAACCATCTCAAGATCCTTATGGTAAGTGTGGAAAACTTTGGACCAAGCTGCTGCTTCAGCAGACTGAATGCTTGGAAACCAAGACTGTATCTAAAACTGTTGCTGTGATTACAGCTAGTGCTGTAGTGAACTTACAGGATTGAGAAATGTTACAGTCACTGTAGATCCATCCAATTTATGGTCCTTCTGGACAATTTGTCCAGCCCTCGGCCGTCTTTCTGGGTGGCCCCACAGCATTGTGCCTGGCATGGGAGACGTGCAGCAGAGGGCAGGTGATGAGCAAGCCTGCCCTTCCTCAGAGAGGCTGGCAGGAGGGAGGCAGCCGTTGCAGCTGCCAGAGCAACTCGTTGCTCCTTTCAAACCACTTTTCATACCCAGTGGGAGACCTGAATGATTCCAGCAAGAGCAGCAGCCCTAGGGGGTGCACGGAGATTTACCTGTGTGCAAATGCCGTGTGGTTTATGTCTGAGGTGGTCTGCGCATGGTCAGTTAATCCATCACTTCCAGCAAGTGTCAGACGTGTGCATGGGTGACATAAGCGTGCTGAACCCACGTGCAGGCTCTATCGCATGCCGAGGAGCCTGCTGCCACAGCACCTTTCTGTGCCTGTAGGTGATGGAGGGCCTCACCAGGCAGCGCTTCTTGGCGGTGCTGTAGAAGGATGTTCAGCCTTGACGTAAAGGCATCACTGCTAACGTCCTTTAGCAAGGTAGAGGTGCTGATAACAGAAAATAAGAGAAATGCTAAATCTGTGCTTCAACACTCGCTTTGGCTAGCAGCAGGAAAACTGAACTTTCCCAGCGTGTTGGGCAGGTACGTGTCCCGTGCTGACCCCGTTGTGTCCTGCATCCTCTGGGGGCTGTTCAGTGTGGCCTGCAAATTGTCAGGGAGAAACCAAGTGCCCTCAGCACTCAGAGGGAAAAAGGCCTTGGCGTGGATATGTTGTGCTTGGGCGATACGGACAGGCATGAGCCTTACACGATTGTGAAAAGTTCAGTGCTATCCATCTCTGCTAGTGAAAAGAGAATGTGAATCACTTTGAAGATGGTTTCTTGTGGGAGGGATTGTTTTCTCATGGGAACTCATGTTTCTCTGTATGCCTAAAATGCTGCTGATGTCAAAGGACAAGCCAGAAAAAGTTACTGCTCTCAGGCTGAGGTGGAATGGCATCTGCTCGTCGCGTGGAAGCCACAAGGTTATCATGTGCTTTCCTGAAAATAGATAGTAGTGAATTTGAATGCAAGTGATGGAAGTTTGCCATAAGCAAAGGTAGTGGTCAGAATATATATAATTTTCTGTGTTATGTTGATGACAAACATAACTGTTAACGGCACAGCCAGATGTTCATTGAATTCAGTAGGTTGAGTTGACTTTATCTTTTCTATTGTTTTACCAGAAAAACATTTAATTACAAGGGAGACTTTTTTTCAAAAGTACTTTAGGGATGTAGGCACATAAACTGGATTCAAAGTTACTGAGCACAAGTTTTAGCATCTCTGTGTGTTCTTCAGAGACTTCCCCAGTTTTAGGAAAAAAAAAATACATGTTCCTTTTGTGTTATTCTGTCTTCATGAGGGGCATGACAGTAATTCTCTCTAAAGCATGTAAGCCCCTAAGCCACTTGGGGAAATTTTGGACTGGGGAAACTCTGGTTACAAAGTTTCTGTAGGAAAGTTTTCTAAGGTTTGGATCTTCAGGTTCTGGCTCTGTCAATACATAGTGAGAGACAGTAGATGACAGCTTTACTGATGAAAAACATGTCATTTTATAACAGCAAACATTTAAAAGACAACAGAACACACAGTGCTTCACAGCAACCTCCAGGTGTTACAATAGGCTTGTGAAGAGCATCATTTGTGCATGCACACTGAATTACATAAAAGATCACAGATATTTTCCCCTTTTTTCCTATATGGTAACTCTGTTTTTAACTTTAAATAATTGTATGTAAGTCAAAAATAGAAACCAAATATGAACTATTAAAAGGGGGGAGAGAATTATTACACTATCAATTTGGAAGCATTTAAGGAATATAAAATGAAAGGGGAATTGAGGCAATGGAGTCATATATAGTGGTTGTGCATTTGAAATAATACTGAGTAAAAAAACATGCTAGTGTAATTTGATTTAACAGGGTAGAGGATCCCAGTACGTCTAAAATAACTAAAATCACTTAAGTCTAAAATTAATTTAAACTACAGCAAAGAGTAATTCAATTGGATAACATTAACGTACAAAACAAATGCAATCAACGTTTCTAATACATTGTTCATTTTCATTCAAACAGGAAAGCCCCATTCTTTTTTCTCTTTCAGGAATAATCCTGTATGTGTGTATTCAATGAGGGCCTTTCTGCCAGCAGGAGGAAGGAGGGCAGAGAAGCTGGGAAGTCAGTGCTGCTGTTCTCTTTCCAGGAGATCTGTTGGACATGCATCCAAGTGTATCTCCAACTGCACTTCTGTTCCTCCCTGCCCCTCTGAATTTCTTCATCACTTCTGCCTTTCAAACAGTGAGGAAAGGCAAACAAGTTGCTGAGGATAAAATAAACCTCTGCTACAGCCCCTCCTGCCTTTGGGCAAATGGAAGCTGGCCGTGCCCACCGCACAGCGTTTGGCAGCTGTGGGGAGGCGGGCAAGCCTCAGGGAAGGCCTTGAAAGCAGGCGTACGCAGTGGCTATTGCAGATAAAGAAATTCCTTCCACTCCTTTCTTATACAGAAAGTGTTATGTAAAATAAGTTATGAAACCGAGTCTGGGTTGTTGATTTTTAAAACAAGTAACAACTTTGAAACAGAAACTTCTTTTGCTTCTAAGTGGGGAATCTTTGTTTTGTTTCATTGAAGATAGGTGTCTGGTCAGAATGGACCTGATCAGTATTTTTTTTTTTTATGTTTTTCTGTTATGGCTGTGTCTTTATAGCTTCAGTATGATTTAGCAAGATTTAGCATGAAAATAGTTGTACAGAAATTAAGAGTCAACTGGGAACTGTGTGTTCACTGAAGACAGCCAATTTCTAAAAATATTTAGAAAAGCTCTTTTGGAAAAAAGGAAATCTGTCATTCTAAGGATATGGCTTGATAGACACTGGCATATCTGTGTAACTTTATGCTATTTTACTATCTCCCTGAAAATTAACGAGAAAACTTTTAGCTTCAATGTTAACATTTATTTAATATTTTTTAGCAATTTGGAGTATTGTAATGTTATTGGTGTTTGCCCTAATGGTTCTATTTTAGTTCCACCTCTGAAGAAAAGTATTTGTCCAGCATGTGAAATGATTACGCAGTAGTAAAGAAAAATATGCCTTCCATGTGTTACAGTTGATCATCTGTTTTCAGTTTCACTTGTTTTTTGCTGAGTTGCCTGAAGCAAGACATACTCAGCCTGAATTAATTGAAGTAGCCTTTGAAATCTTGAGAATTTCCATGGCCATTCTCAGTTTTTGTAAGCTCTGTAAAATATTTGGAAAAATAACTGATGTGTTTTGTCATTAAACACACACTTTTCAGTCTCCTTGTCTAGAAGGCATGCTTTGTGTAATTGTTTTAGGGATTCATGAATCCGACCATGTTTGAGAAGGGGAGGGTGAGGTAAAGTCTTACTTCAAAAAAGAAAAAAAAAAAAGGCTAAAGCTGGAATTTACACAGTATCCTGCTTAACAGAATATAGGCAGTTTCTTGCTGTGAGCTTGTCAAAGTAAAATGAGAAGGCTAGGGAAATGCTGAGCCCTGCAGCTGATCCGAAGTGAGCAATATTCTGAATGTGGGCACGAACACGAGTCTTGGTGCTTAATTGGCCTGGTGAAGTGGAGCCTGTGTTCATATGCCTCTTGCTATACCTTTTTCCCAGTGCCCCATGGTTCCTCCTCTGTGAGGAGGCTTTCAGCAGGTTGCTGAGTACTATTAATAATCCAGAGGCAAAGAAGTGCTTTTTTCTGTGTTGTTGTTGGGTTTTTTTCCTGCCCCCCTCTCCCCACTCACAGTGGCCCTGGCCACTAGCTCAAGGCTGACACTACTTCTCTAGAAAGTGCAGCAATTGCGCCTGCATCCCTTGACTGTTTCTCTCGGAAGTGCTCTGTCTGCAGCCACTTGGTGAACACTGCGCTGTGACCTCTTCCACGGTCTCATCGGCGTGTGCTCCCTGTGGTCTCTGAGGGTAGGAAGCAAATAATTTCATTCTTCTTCCCAGCATACCCTTTCTCCTAATTGTTGTGATCGATAGGCCACTTAGGCTAATAATACGGCACTTCTCCTGTTTGTCTCCCTGCTCTTAGAGAACAGAGGAATGAGAGTTCCTGTAATAACATTTTATTCCCAGTGGCAAACACCCTGCCATTTGGACCCTGCAGTGGCTCACAAAAGAGGCTCTGCCTTTCTTGAAGAGGCTAATCCTGAAACACTGAAATTAAAGAGAAATTAATAGCGATTTGAATTATGAGCAGAATTAAGGCTAAAATGCTGAATACTGGGGTTTTCATATCCATAAAGGGGGAGAAAAAGACCTGTGCATGAGAAGCAAACTAAAGAGAGAAAAGGAGGGTTGCTGTTAATACACTAAATTAAATATTGATGTTTTCAAAGTTTAGACTCTCTTCTGTAGAACTGCATAATAATTAGATACAATTATGTAGGAGTCCTGCACTCCTCCCTTTCTGGGATTCACTACTGAATTTTAAAACAAAATCTGCATGAATAAACAAGTAAGAGAAATACTTTACCCAAGCGCACACAACTGAAGGACAGTAGCTTTTTTTACTAGTAGCAGCTGTGGCACTTTAGCTAACCTTCGTTCAGTTCAGAAGGTTCCGTGTCATGGCCTGCAAGTTTGGCTTAGGAAATGTTCCCTTCCTTCAGTAGTCCTTGCTGGATGCTTTTCAATTGGAATGAGAATTCACTTTTACTACCGGGTCTCTAATGGAGAGTCCATACTGCTGCTGGATGGAATTTGTATTTCTTACAGAGATTGTGCTGCATAACCACAGGAAGTAGAATGACTTTCTCCCTTGAAGATATAATTGAAGATATGCTCTTGCTTTGAATCCAGACCTAGACTAATTGCAAGTAGGGTTTACAGGCAATTTGGTGGACCTATCGATCAGTTGACTGAAATATCGATGAGTAGCTGCTGCTTGTGTTTTCATTGCTACCTGATGGAAGGACTAGCAAACTTAAAACTGTCACCTTGAAAGTGCGCTCACCCTGTCATACCCAAGCACAAGGCAATAAGGTTTTGTACAAAGAAGCTCAGGATGCTGAGGAAAGAGAGCTGTAATTTCAAGGTCTAATCTGGTTACAATTTACATGTCGAAATAGTAACTCCAACCTGTCTTATTTGCAGTGATGTCTGAACTTGGGATCTGCACCTTAAGATCCACTTCTGCCTTGCTCCACACTTGCCTCCAGTCCTTTTTTCTTTTTGGGAGTGCTGGGGACCTCGCTTCCCCTCTGCCTCGTTTCTTCATGGCACCGCTCGGCGGCTGGGTGGTCCTTGTGCTGTTTCCCTTGCGTGACTTCCATTGCTTTCTACCCCAAGCCAGGATGGATGTTCACCCTCTACCCTAGTCTAATTCAGTGCCCTTCTTTCAGTGGTGATAGTATCCCTTTCGGTTTCCTGTGTTTTGGTGGAAAATACCTAATAGTTTATGCTTAATTGTTCTGTACAGTTCTTGTGGTTCTGAAGATACTCAGGAAACGATTTATAACAAATTTCTTCAGTCAAATCCTCTCCCTGAAGACACGGACATCCGATTTCATTGTAGTTGCCCTAGGGTATCACTGGCATCCATGCTGGGCTGGCAGGTATGAAATAGGACCTCTGGGAGAGCTTTACCCCTCTACCAGGACATTGGGAGGGGAGACAAAATATTGTCTCTATTTAGTATAATTCCAGATATCCCAAGTTTAGACAAGTGAGCCTCACCCTTAGTGTCATGTGTAAGTCACCAGGTGCATAATGTTTTCAATTGCTAGAGTTAATGAATAGCTTCATTGCTGTATATTTTATTTTATGCATTAAAGTAGAAACAGCTGAGACTTCTTCACATGAATTATAATAATAATAACTGATTGTCCAACATATTTCCTAATTTTGTCTTCTGTTTGCAGGTCCAGCACGAACAAAGAAACCACACCGCAGAACCCGTAATAGATGATTATAAAAAGATGGGGACTCTCTTTGGCGAATTAAACAAAAGCCTCATCAGAATAGGCTTCACAAGGATGTATTTTGGAGAACGGATAGTAGAACCTGTAATAATTATGTTCTTCTGGATTATGCTCTGGTTTCTTGGCTTACAAGCTCTTGGACTAGTTGCAGTTCTGTGCCTTGTCATTATTTATGTGCAACAGTAACATTTTATAGATACCTATTGGAGTAGGTATTACAATGCTGTTACCATTCAGTGGATTCATATGTTTTACTTAAATGGGTGCTTTGAATGCTTCAAATTTTATCTTGCTGAACTTCCAAGATTTGGGGTGAGGGGGACTAAAATTATGCATTTTAGGCAAAGTCAGCAGGCCTACTACATCTTTGAAGGGCAAAGAAAAAAAAAAAAAGATTGCAATACAGCATTGTCCAAAGTAATGTGCTGTTTCCTCCACCCTTGGGGGCTTAGTCCAAGGATTGTCTTTTTATTTTTTCCCCCCTCTGAATGCTCTCATTTTGTACAGTAAAAATACGCTGTCTGGTTTAAAGTGGACACTTGGTGGGAGTATCCTTGCTTATTGCTGGGGCTTTTTGTGTGCTGTTTGTTACTGAATCTGCATAAATTGCTAGTTCATTGCTGAAAAGCTACATCTACACTAGGGAGGTTTGCTAACAGAACTACAATGACAAATGTCTCATAAGGTGGATGCAGCTTCCCAACTTGAAAGCATCTTTGGTTAGTGTAGTTTATAGCAAGCTTTCCTCCAGGGAACAAGCTATGCCAGAAAAATGCTTTTATACTGGTATTAATGACTTCACACAAGGCTTCTGTTGTTGTTTAGGGCTAGGGAAGAATCACAGCCCCAGCCTGTGTTGGCCAAATGGTCAAATGTAGATCTGCCTTGTTTGTGAACGTGTACTTGACTCCTGCTGCTATTTATTTTTTTCTTGCCATTCCTCCCCCCTCCTTCTGAAGATAAATATTTGGATAGTTCATGGACTTTGTAGATGGATACAGCTGCAGTATTTGGCATTTGCCATTGCAGACAGTATGCTAGAATATTGTCTACTTCCTCTGCAGTCTTCTGTGCAAGTGTGAAGTGTTTCAACAACTAGGTAGATAACAGTCCAGATCAGTTAATGCTCTCCTGATTTACTGCAGTGTGCACCTAAGACTAGGGAGAAGCTTTGCTTATATAAGCAAATCAGGCCTGTATCCTGTTGTAAGACAAGAATGTAGTTGGAATCAAGTGGTTATTTTATTTAGTAGTATTACTTGATTTATTTCCAAACTAGGCATCAAAAGTGCATATCTGTAGACCCATCTTATGGGCAAACTAGGTCAGAGAACAGGATATTCAAGAGGAGGTACAAAATACACTCTGGCTGCATAGGAGCCACTCCAGAGAAGTGCTATATATTTCAGAATGAGTTGAAAGCCTTCAATTAAAGGAGAACAGTATAATGAGACAGAATCTTTACTAAATAGGCCAATTTAATATTTGCTGTACATTACTTTTAATAATACTTCATTACAAATTTGACTTTATCTACTCTAGAATTAAATTATACATTTGTTTAAAGAGATGTAATATGTGAAAGTTACAGAAAATTACTTAAGCTTTTGCAGTGATTTTTTTTCTAAAACTTTTTTATACCAGCAGTGCTTAACAACTCAAGAGTTTTTAGTTGAAAATGCTGGGTCTTTTCCAAAGACCTTTGAAGTCAAGGGAAGCTTTTGTATTGTCCCAGTCCTGCAACTGGATTCTCAAGGCAGATTTTATGCCAGCATGGATCTTGTTGGTTGCTGGGCTCTATTTTGAGGACCTTTGGCCCCAGTCCTTACAACCTTTCCTATCACTGAAATAATTGCTATTCAGGGCAATGAATGTGAAGGCCCAGCTCCTTTTAAAGTCCTTATGTGCCTAAATTTGATCTATAGAAAGTTCTTTCAGTTTTTGTAATGAATGGTGGGTTGATGCACAGTTACCTTCTGAGGAGCCGAGACTTTGTCCAAATCTTCAGATGCTTTCTGTGACGCTGGCCGTGCATCGGGGACACGCTGCTGCATCAGCAGGATGGCATGGATTGGAACTGAGGCCCAGGTGTGCCTTTAGGATGCAACCTGTGTTGACTAGCACCTAGTTAAATAGTTGTGCAGAAAACGTGGAAACGCGTGACAACAGGAAGTATTCCTGGATACAAGTGTTGTTACTCACAACTGGAAGTGCAAAAGCAAAGACCATGTGCACACTGAACCTGGGGGTAGGAGATCTGTATTCACAAGTGCCTAAGGGTAAACTGTTCTTTTTTCAAATCCCTCAAAAAATAGAATCTCTGTTATACCTTTGCATATTCGTATAGATTTAATGGTGGTTTTACGTGTATTCTTCTCCTGTATAAGGACTGTACTGCAAAAGCATTTTGTCATTTAGCAAAAAAAAAAAAAAAATTCCTTTTTTCCCACAACCAGGTTACTCTTCAGAGGATCTCATCCAGTTCCTTTTGTCTTGTAGGAAAAAGTGTCTATGTGATATCGTGCTGCAGTAACACCGTTGTGTAAAGACACTGTATTGTGACAAGGCACGTAGTATTGAAGCGGTGATTTTGCTCTGTACACAGGGAATTGGGGAACAATGAACCAAGGGTGTGGCTGACTAATTAGGCAAGGAAACTATTTATGTGCATGTAGTCTTTTATTATGTGCATAACTACGATTATTTCACTCATGAGCAGTCATTTCAGTTATTCTTTTCACGCTCATGTCTGTAAACACATGAGCTATGGGTCTAGTTTTTGGACTAGAATTGTGTATAATGAAGTTTTAATGGTTTCTCTTAAAGGTAACTATAACATTTTTAAAAACCTGAAAAAATAGCCCTCATAATGGAGTTAGCTTGACTGAAAAAGAAAAAAAAATCTTATCACATGGAAGATAAAGTTCAGGTATACACCTGTTTTGTTTCATACATTCCATTGTATATAAGAATTTGCATAGAATCATCTGTCCTAATTTTTGTGCTATTGCTATATTTATATTTCCCTCTCCTTTGCAGGAGAGGAAAAAGGAGTTAAGGGAAAAATGTGACTGGGACAGAATCAGACCCAAGGAGTTGAAAATGAAATGCAATAAAATGGGGCATATATGTATCAAAAGAAATCTAATTGTAAATGTGCATCACAAATGAGGAAAAATGAGTGAACAGTCCTTGCATTGTTTTCTTTCTTCCTTCCATCCAAACTTAGTTCCAAGGCAGAGGAAGCACCAAGCATTCAAAGAATGTTCCTAGCTCAAAATCAGAAGGTTAATTAAAAAAAAAAAAAAAAGATGAAGAAAAAAAGACAATTTCCCTTGTGTCTATATAGTGAAAACTGATAATGTTGTTTATATTGGTATATATGATTATTATTCTTGTTAAAACTGAAAGCACCTTTATGCGTTTGTGTGTAGAACTGTATGAGAGAATTATGTCCCCTAAACCTGTATTAAACAATAAATGATGTAATTCCTGTCAATCAATGCAACATGTTAAAAGCTTTTTACATAACCTCTGTTTTTTAAAGGATGGACTTTTCAGTACTGTTTCACACCTGTCAAAAGCACAGATGTTTGAACTACTGTGTACAGAGAAGAAACTCTACACATAGGAGAATCTTAGAGAGCCCTGTTTGCACTGAAAAATCATCACATTGAAATTGTCCATTTAAAAAAAAAAAAGCTTCCTAAAAACTCTGTATTAATTGTATCCTATAGAAAGCACTTTGTTATTCTTTCTAATAAAAACTATTGTCATCAATGAGAATTGTGAATTCTTTGTGGTGCTTTCTTCAGGGTTATTTGACTCCTTTTAAACTTTCATGGCAGACCCAGATGAAATATGGCAACTTTCAAATATCCACTGAAATCAGCTGAACTTACTGCTATTGGAGAAATAACAGGAGCCAATACCAATACTTGTGTTTGTCCGTACAGTGGCTGAATTAACTATATCAGTTCTCTATAGTTGCGTTTGCAGCAAGTTACACTGAATTTAAAAAGTAGAACTAGAGGATGTTAACAAATAATGGCCACATTATGGTATAAAGTAGCTTTTTATCATGTAGCATATCTATTTTGCATCCAGAAACAGCCTTTGGAGGAACCAAATGTGGTCAGGGGTGTGCAAAATACTTTAAAGTGACAATTGTTATGCCCCAGAAAGCTTTTGGAGCTTTTGGTTGTTTTTTAAATACTCACAGAGCAACGTGTGGTCCAAAACACCTCAAAACAAACCCACTTCAAACTGTTCAGTTTTTTGGTTTGTTTTTTTTTTCCTCCCGCAATTCAGATGGGGTTTTGTTCTGAGAGCTCCAACAGATACTTAAATGTGTTTCTGCTGCTCAATATACACAAGTAGTTAAATAGCACAGGTTTTCTAAAAGCAGGCAATAATTCCTCTGTAGCAAAACTGAATTTTGGTCCTTCAATCTCATACTAGTAGTCTTGCACAAAATAAGTAAGACTTGTGTTGTATGTATGCAAGTTCAAGAACTTCAGGCTTTGAATCTAGCTACAGAATTTGCTGTCTGCCTAAATTCTGTAGTAGTGTCAGAAAATCTTACTTGATTCTTTTCATCCCAGGCTTTAGTCTAGATTTTGGCCTCTAGCCTCTCCACTCTGCCAGAACTGATGGCTTCATCCCCTTTTCCTTTCCTTTCTTTGCTCTGTCCTGCTGCTGTCTCTAGGGCTGTTCACTAGAACAGCCTCTTGCTGTGTTCCAGGTGCTGCTGCTTTTTTATCATTCAGTCTCCCAAAAACATTGTTACATGGCACAAATTTTGTTTTCAGTTGGATTTTTTTTCTTTTATTTTGTGCCTGCTTAACAGCAGAGGAAAAGAAATTGGAGAGAGGATTTTAAAAACATGTTGGGGTAATCATTTTTCACTGTGCTTGTGTGTCATTTTAGATGTTGGTTAACAAACTGTGGTTTGCAATCCACAAAGGGTCCAGAGAGTGGCAAAGGGCTGTTGGTAGATTGATGCCCGAATTTTGAGAAGAGAGGGGTCAGTCAGCCTGCAGGTATGGTTATTGCATGTTTACACAGGCCAGCTGGACTGCTAACTTCCTTTAACTCCCAGCCACAGTTAGTTTCTTCAGAGTAATGCCTGCACTTGTATATGTAATTATCAGTATTCCTTCCTTACTTGCTCTGAAGAAACTGAGCTTTCATCAACTCTGTTTTATACAAATGAACTAAAAGGGGATAGGAAAGGAGAACTGGACTTACAGTAGTGTTTTTAACTTTGGTGTAACTTGCACTCTTTCTGAACTTTGGTCTTGAACTATCCAGATTGCATTCTTGGTATCTCATGTGCAGTTTGATGCTGTTTCTTGTCAAAAGTCTTTGTATCAGCTCCATACAATTTTTTTTTCCTCAATAAATGCAGTAGTGAAGCATCTGAGATAATATATCCTTTTTCCCACAGAATTTACTGAAACAACCCCCCAAAAATGGTACAGAGGGGTGCAATGGGACCATCTCCGGATGGCAGAGCTGCTCTCGGGGCAGCCCCAGATGAACTGTCTCCTTCCCAGAGTGCAGCCGGCTGTTGAAGTGCAGGGAAAAGTCTCCCCAGGCCGCAGGCAGCAATGAAATAGCAAGAGGTCAGCTGGCATGGGAGGGGAAGGGTTGTTACACCACAGTGTAACAAGGGATTTGGTCGGATGATATTTGGGACAGAACTGTTACAGAGCTAAGTGTAGTGTCTATGATTTATGTTCATTAATTGTAAATTAATTAAGCCCAGCTGTTTCATGGCTTGCCATGATGCATCAGCTTGTGTTCAGAGTGAACACTGCTTATAACATGTTTCTGGAACCTGTCTGGGTCTCTCTAGACAACATTTACATGTACCATTTACTGTAGATTGCATTCTAAAGCCTTACAGGGGAAAAGGGGTTCATTTCTCAGTCCTTATTTGAATGAGGGTTTAATATATATGAGAAAGGAGCCAAATTAGTCACTGAGAAACTGCTGATGGCTTCCCGGTAGAGGAAAGAGCTGCCTTTGCTGTGCGGGTGATGAAGGTACAAGAGACGTGGGTTTACATGCTGCCTAGAACAGGTGGAGGAAAGCAAACATTTTTCCATCTTAATTAACAAATAAATCTCTTACAAATAAATTATCTATTTTCTAATATAGTGTTCTTTCCCTAGGTGCCTGGAACATACTTCCCAGATACAGTAAGTCCATAGCAAAGAGATGAATTATTAGGCCAAAAAAAATCCTTTGGGAACCAAAATTCTGTACTATAAAGTGACAGGCATTGAGGAACCTCTTCTGCACTTGAATGAGATTTGAGCTCTTAAGTGCCCAACATGCTTTTGAAAATTGAGCTTTGGCTTGTAAATTACTTGTTTCAAAAATTTTACCTGGTTATCCACTTAAATCATTCTTTCATTCGTGTTTTTAAAAGTTTGTACTATCAGTCCAAAAATTCGGAAAGATACTCCTCTCCTAATAGCTGTTGCTGGTGTGAGTGAATGTAGCCTGTACACACTGAATGCCAGGTCACAGCAAGAGAGCGGCATACTTTTAATTCTATATAGCCTGTGTCACAAAGTCTAAAAGCAGTTCTCCAGCATTCCCTTTACTGTCATGTTCTCTATTCATGCATCTTGGAAGATGCTTAGCTAGAGCTGACATCAGCCACGTACCTAATTTCCTCAGGCATTTCAGTCCTCTAAGCTCAGGACTTTCTGCTGCTGAACAGACTCTGCCTGTCTCCACACAGCTGAGCACCACATAACTGTCCTTTCCTTCTTGTTAAAGAGTGGAAATACACTCCAGCATACTGCATTCTTGTCCTGATCCTAATAAGATTAGAAAAAGCATTAAATACAATTTTCCTAAGAGCAAACTTTTATACCTTTCAGCTTACCTCAGTACACGTCTTCTGTGAATCCTCCTGTTGCAGAGGAAAAATGATGCAACAGACTTGAGTCTGTTGCCCATTTTTGATGTTCCGTCAGATAAGAGAACCAAATGCATGCAAATGTTCGAAAAACTTTTTAAATTTTGGTTTCTACTTTCTTGATTCCATCTGCGATTAGAGAGAAAAAGATGAAAGTATTTGACTACGCTGTATTAGCAATGAAGCTTTCCTTGTCTCTTCTCACTTCACAAATTATTACCGCAAAGTATTCAACAGATAAATACAAAATTCTGTTAACAAATTCAGTTTTAACTTTGCCTTCAAAGTCCCCATGTTTTCTTGTTCAAATTCATTAGACATTGTCTTTGGGTATAGCTTTCTCTTATAACATTTGTTTTAGGGAGAGCCTGTTTTTTGCCATGTATATAGTTCAGTGGAGACCAGACTGTTAGACAATTTAGGGTTTTGAACCTGCACTCCAGCATGAGATTTTGTCATTCTTGAGACCTGCCTACCATGTCAGCTGGGCTATGACATTTTCCATCCTGAAATTTTTGGGCTTTACAGGCTGGGGGGGGCTTCTGCGCTTATAAGTGAGTAGATGTTAGAGTATAGTTAAGACCTGAGATTAATAGTATTTATTTGTGCAGCAGTGGCTCTCTGCAGTTTCCTGGGAGACTGAGCAACGTTTTGCAAAAAACGCTAGCAAATAACCTAAAAACATTGTCAAAGGAATTCAGGCCTTCACAGGTAACTGTGTTCTGCCATGCATGCTCTGTCCTTCTTTTGTTACTAAAAAAATGAATTCAATGCATTTTTAAATCCTCCCCTTAGATTTCCATATTGATAACACAAGTCCCCTTTGATGCCATAGTTCTCTCATCTTTTTCTGAAAGCTTCCTGATTGCTGCCTTTTTGCCCCTCCTTGAAATCCCTGTGAAATGCTGACCATGGAGGGGAAAAAAAAGTGTAGCTATTCTTAAACCGAAGATGGTTGCTTCCACCACAGTGGTAGTACAAGCTGTTTTCTCCTTTCTAAGTGCTTCAGATCTCTCCTGGGAAAATTCAGAAAGCATTTAACTCAGAATCAACTCTGCTTCTGTATCATTATATATTGTTTCTTTTTACTTTTTTTTTATTATTATTACTACTATTTAAAAGCAGGTTTCTGACAGAGCTTATTTGGTCCTACTGCTGCTTCCTAAATAACGCCACTGAGGCCTGTGGAATTCCCTAAGGGAAGAATCTGTCCCTGCCACCACATCATGCTGCTTTTAGACAAAGTCCCCAGGGCCAAACTCAAATCTTGTTGGAAGGAGCATTTCCACCTGCTGGCACAGCTGTTGGTCTGTCTCTGACCATTTTTGTCCTCTTTATTGTCCATTAAGAATCTACTGAGGACTCCCCCCGCCCCTCCCGTAAAATTACAGCTAAGAGTTCAAAGCAGTTTTTCAACCTGTCACAACCTTCCCTGTAACAAGTAGTCAAGAAGTTTGCCAGAATTAAGATGTTTAACTGTCATAGGATCTGCTAAGAAACAAAGGACCCACTGAAGAAACAGTTTTTCAGAGTTTCCCATATAACATTGATTTTAGTAGTGAAATCTTTCATTCTCTCCACTTTCAGCACTGTTACTGATTTATTTGCTATATGGTGTTTTTTCAAATTTGTATCCAATAAACATAAGAGTTAATTTTTATCTCTGGATAATGTAGAGCTATGACATTTTCCACCTTGAAAATTTTTTTATTCAAATCAGGACTTAGTCCAGCCCTATTGTAACTCCTGCTGAAAGCTCTTTAGATCCTGTTGTAGGTGCGGGATAGAGGGCAGTAGCATCGTCCTGCCCCAAAAAATGTCCTCGGGTGGCCTCAGTGTCAGCCAGGGCTCCAAGGCTGCATTTCAAGGCAGCACTTACACAGGGGTGAGTTTGAAGCAAAGCTGCATCCTAGCTTTTCTGCACTCTGGGAAAAAGCCCATCTGGACTGTTTCCTGCAGGGAGCTGTTTGGACGGTTGACATGTTTTGTGACAGAAGTCACCTGAGTCTCCAGTGACCTTAAACAGGGGAGTCACATGCTGCCTCTCTTCTGTCCCTGTGCTGGTGCCTGGGCAAGGATAATTTTGGCTCTTTACAGGACTGTAAAGCCTTCGCCTAGATTTCTGACTAATGGTTTAGGAGGAATCCTTTGCCAAGAGCATAGTTGCATGGATTAAAATAGAACAGACTCTGAACTTTAACTAAAAACAAAAGCGTAGGCTTCTGTCTTTCTCCTTTCAGACTTTTTAAAGGAGTGGGTAGAATAGTTTCTCTTTCAGATAAAGAAGTAGCATTTGAACTGTCCTGCTGTAAAATGAGAACACCATGAAGCCTTAAATAATGCTTCTCATTCCACCTCTCATGAAATCCTGGGGTTTCCATACGTTTTACATTTGCCTGAAGAGCTGTGAAAGTTGAGTAGTTAGGGGCTAGTTCCTGTTTCATAGTGGTGGCTGTGTTTCAGAAGCTAGCACACGATGCCAGTTGAATGTGTGTGGGTGTCTTTTCTGAGTTTCTGAATCAAAGTTGTTTCCTTGCTGAGTTCTGAAAAGCATTTTATCTCGAGGAGGTGTATGCAGGCACAAGAGTCCATGCCATTATTACTGTAAAAAGCACTGGAGCACTCCACTGAAAAATTAAATAGTTAATAGTGCCATACATTGTGATTATTATCTTTGTTCATGTCTTCCTGCTTCAATGATTTTATTATAGCAAAAACTTGCAAAACCATTCTAGCATTGCAGTTCACAGATGTATAATATCTCTTACTTTCCTGTCTGGACAGTGAGCTGTCACACACACAAAAACTTTTTTAAACCTTGGCTCTACTGCTTTTAGGAGTCTCTTCTTCCTGTTCTGCTAACAGTAATAGACAGTAATAGGCACTGGTTGGTACTGTAGTTTGAAATGTCTTCACAGAGGGTTTAAAAAAGGATACGGCGTGCAGTATCTTAGAAAGTTTATGCAGGCTCTGAGTTGCAACATACATCCTTCGTCACATGCACCTGGGAAGGCGACTTCTCCTTCCTTGAACTGTGCGTGGTGCTTTCCTGGCTCTCTTTCTAGATCCCTGTCCAGCCCTGAGTATGGGGTTGCACACTTCTTACTTCTCATAAGTGACTTGTAAATGCAAAAAAAAACTCTCATGAAGATGTGAATGAATTATTGAATGACTTTCAGGATCACAGCAAGGGCTGTTCAGCGATGAAAGGCAGTGACATCAGAAAGCCAACAGCTACAACTCAGACAAACGTGGTGTCAGTTTAGAACAAAACCAGGTGTAGATAACTTAAAAGAGGACTGCAAATATCTATGGAGTTCTGCATGGCCTGAAGAGCTATTCATTGCATGACTAAATTCAATTTTTATTTAGTCTGTGTATGTAAGATGTGTTATGTACAGTCCCTTAAAAGATCACCAGCTCTTCTCATCAATGCACCAATGCATGCAGATTTGACATGTATAAGCCAAACTGCAAATTTTTTCTAGTACCTAGAGAACTCTTTTAGTGCCTCTCTACCTCAGGTTAATCACTGTTTTCTCCAAAATTGAACAACTTCAGAGCATTTTTGAATACTCTGGGACTTTAACACACTGAAGTACACTCCTGCGGTCTCAGAAAAGCCATCTCTATTCCTCAGAGGGGCTCCCTATTTGTTTGTTGAGAGTGCAGAGTGGAAACCAAGCTCTGCAATAGCATTAGCTTGTGCTAAGTACGGAGAGTGTCATAAAATGAATTTAAATTATTTATGTGCCTCATGGCTCACTTTTCAGCATATCTTCAGCAAGCACAGCTTATCTGAGCCTGATACTAATCAAAATGGGGCTTTGATAACCATATATGTGAGTCTCCTTTAAGAAATGAAACAAAAATAGCTTAAAACCTTTTCCTGTATTTGGCTTTTCCAGGAAGCCTAGCACATTTGTATCTATTGCTTGCGTTTCCTATCTTGCCTTTTGAACTCTGAAATTGTTGAACTGATCACTTGAAGCCTAGACTCCTAGAGTTTGCAAGAAGCTGCTGTGCTTTTCTAAAATTGCTTACTTGAGACTTCCCACATGTGCTTTATGTATTATTTCCATAATAGAAAACTTATTCATAAAACTTGATAAAATATAATGTGAATTTATTTATTAGAACCAATGTATTTCCAATAACTGATTTTTTAGGCAGAAGAAATGTGGCAGATCTAGTCTACCTGTAAATCAGCAAGGTATTTATACAATATAGGAAGAAGATGGTGATAAGTCAAATGGAGATGAGGGAAACAAGGAAAACTATCAGACTGGAAGAAGTTTTATAGAACTCTTCAAATTTGGTCTGTATACCTATCTCGTTTATAGTTTCAGTAGTGATAGTGATACAAGAGTTAGGAAAGTCATAAAGTTACAGAATCAGTAGGAGGGAGTATCAGAAGGTTATACAAGGATACCATGGAGTTAAGGCCTGGAGTTAAAAAAAAAAAAAAAAAAAACAAACACTGGCAGGGGGGATTAAATGTCATTGTATGATGTGCAAGATCATATACTTCCAAGTTCATAAGAAGGCACTCTGAGAACTCATCTGTTGAAAAATGACATAGGAGGAAGGATAACTGGAGTTTTAGCTGAATACAAGATAAATAGGAGCCAAGACTAAGATAGGGCTTTCAGAAAATATCCTAGGATGTATTGGAAGATTTATTTTTACAATAGATGATGTCATTGCACTGAATTTTGTTCATTTTGTTTATTTTTTAAGAAAAATAACGGCTTAAAGTGGGTCTGGTACAGAGGAAAGTTAATGGAAATGAAAATGTTATGGAAGCTGGCTTGTTTATCACAGTAAAATAAAGTCAGAGGACAAAGCGCATGGGGAAAGAAACACTAAGCGAAAGAGTGATGTTGGCTAAAGATTAATTAGGTAAAAACTGGCTATTAGTAATTTTAGTCTGGGTGTTAGGAAAAGATTTCAAACCTTCATTTGAGTAAGATCCTGAAGCAGCAGGATCATTGACAAGAAGAAATGTAAATAGCTTTAGAATAAAGCTTGATTGTTTCCAAAAGATGATGAGATGGTTGAGATGAGATGAGAGATGAGATGGTTGCCTGCAGCAGGGGAAGCCTGACTTTGAAGCAGATTTCTTCCAGTTCACTGCTACAACTAAAAACCAGTCTGAGTTTATCTTGCACTCTTCCAGAAGGGGCAGTGCAGGGTGACAGCATCTAGAGAGGTAGTCTAGAGAGTTTGCCTTTTGGCTCGTTTCCCCTGTTCTGGTTGTCAACACATTGCAGTACTGTATATCACGCAAAGAGATTATCTAACCTCATTCTTTGCTCTGACTTTGGTTGGTTTAACTGAAAGATTCATTCTTAAGATAACACAGTTTATAATTTGCTTAATACTGTTGTGTTTCCAAATATCTGATTTCTCCAGTTTGGAGTCAAGGAAAGAAAGAACAGTATTACTTCCTATTGAACAACCAAACTGATATGATCTGTATTAGCATCATTAAAGTGGAAGGAAAAAAGGCATTGAAAGCATGAGGCTCTTCAAGTCCAGTTATTGCTAAATTGTGCTTGCTTGCTTTTTGTTTGCTCAATAAACTGCACACTGTAGCAATGTGCCCCCAGCATCCTGGGTTGGGCATTCAATTACTTGTGACCATAAAAGCTGATAATCTCTTGGCCAATGATGCGAGTAACACTTCCCTTTTCAGTTTAACAGAAATTGCTTAACAGTTACAGAACTTTCCTCCCCTTTCATGTACAGTTCAGTAACCGATAGATGCCTAGGTAGAAGAAGCCTTTATGAGAGTAACGGTATAATGAAGACTTTTTCAGCTCTTGTTTACCAGTTCAAATCTAACCTGAGTCACCAGGAAAACCACAGCCTATTGTAGGCTTCTGCAATTGGACTAAATGACTTAAACACAGTTACTAGTCAGTAACTGTGTAATTCACAAAGTAGCTGTCACAGGTGGCATTATTTGATGTACTTCATCATCTAATGAGCCAAAAAATAAAGAATTAGGAAAACATGGCTCCTGAATTCTGGTTTAAAAGGAGAGATAGTCAAAAGACTAGTGCCAAAGGCTTTTTACTTTTAGAAATGTGTATCAGATACCTCTGATACTAACTCCTCTTTACCTTTGCTGAGGGAGGAAAGCTTGGCTCTACTTCCCCTTTAGTAAAGGGGGAAGGAAGACAGGCATGTATAAAATAGATCAAGTAAGGGAATGTCAGAGCTAAGTGGGATCACATTCTAAGACCAGCAAGTTTATACTGCTTCAACCTGCAAATAGAAGTTTTCCATCTCAGTGGTGTACTTTTCTGAGCACACAGCTCTCTGGAAAACATAAAAAAGCAAGGCAGAACTGTACACCAAGCATGTTGGCAGATGTGGCTAAAAACATGTATGTATGCTGACTTTAAAGATATGTATGTACCTTTTTCATGGATAAAGAGAATACACTGAAAAGATGTAATTTAAGAAATTCTGTTCCAAATAATGTACTAGAAATGTGATACTATGTCAACATAGGCAGCGTTATGCAGGACAATCAGTGATCTCCCATGTGGCACTGAGTCCGCTACCCCAGAGACCTGATACTTTCAATTAGTACCTACAAATCTCTATGCATTTGATGCTGTAAAACCACATTGTGAAAAGTAGTATCTATTTCTAAAGGCTTATCTCTAAAGAAATGAAAAAAGACAAAGGGTAGAAAAAAGTATTTTTCTTGAGGAGGTTTGGCCTGTGAGCACAGAAAAGGAGCCTGCGGGAGAGCTGAGAACTGAGCATCGATCTCCAGAGATCCAGTTTAGTACCTCAGCTCAATGATCCATGATCCTTTGTAGTATTAGTTTCCCACTCTTGGGATTCTTCTAGAGGCTCAAACTTCAGGAGCTAATTTCAGAATCCGTGAAGAGTCTGCAACGAGTCTGAACTCAGCTCAGTAACAAACTATTGGGCTCACTTCCAGTAAGAGGAATAAATGTTCCTCCTGGCACAGCATGAATGTTCGTGGACTATCCTGTTAGAAGACACCCGCTCAGCTGCTGAATCTGCTGGGCGTATACAGCCTGGACTTTGCCTGCTTGGGCAGTTGTGGAAGGATGCTGGGCGCACTGCAGAAAGGAGCACACTAGCATCCAACAGAAGTCTTAGTCCCGTACAGTTGGCTGTTTGAGATCTTTCAGTGGGAATACCTAGAAATGAGTTTTAATGCACTAATGGAAAAATCATTATCTTGTGCATGGGAGTCTTATTCAAAGATGCAGTTCTTGCTCAGTAAACAGGCTTGAATCCCAAGATCTGATATTAGGTAAAGCTGTAACCCCTCAAAATATCAGCCAGTGGGATTTGACCCAAATAAATGAAGAAATGGTGCCAGAGGCTGTGATATGGTGTGAAGTAAAAGAAATCTGACATAATTAACTGAAGAAACAGGTACTCTTTTCTAACTGATGAAATACAACAGGGGCTTGTTTTCCACAGCTTAGTGCTTCATTGAAAAGTCATCACAACTGTGGCTGTGGTATTGTGAGTTGTTCGTATTATCTTTTTCAGGGGAGTCCAGACAGTGTGATGGCATAGATATGGCCTAGATAATGGCATAGATAACTTCCCAAGAGTTTGAGGTCCCCATCTAATCTGATTGTACGATCATATAAATATTTAATAAATTTATACCATCTTTGTGAATCTAACCATAACTGCAGTCATCGCTGTCTCTAAATGAGTAATACAGAACATACTGAATATATGGCTGGAAGGATTTTTTTGTCTTCAAAATGAATCAGATATGGGAGAATCAAACACACTCTCTAATTTGCATTACTATGTTTTTTTGACATGAGATACTGAAAGCTTGGTGTTTCTGTGTAGGTTGCTAAATATGTACTGATAACACTTTTTTCACTCTGAAAAATGCCACGTTGCCAAGCCATTTCTAACAGAATACTTATTTTCTTTAGTGTTTCTCATTTACTAACTGGAAAAGGTGTTACTAAAAAGTAATTCTTGTGCCATTGGAAAATCTTTAACTCTTTAAAAGTTATTCATAAAAATCCTAGACATAAAGAACAAGGTATTTGTTCGAAGATGATTTTTATAAGAGATTTTTTTCCTTGAAATACACTAGACATGGATCCTTTTCCAGGGGGACTTTGTTGCTAGGTGATCTGTCCCCTGATCAGTTCTGGGAAGGAGACGATCTGTTGTTTAAAGCTACATCATTTCAGTGATAGAGCACTTAACTCAGTGACCTGCTAGTGTTTGGGCTTAACCACCAATCTTTATAATTCTGATCCAACATGCAAGTGAAGGAGCAAAAGAAAATGCAGAGCCCCACGACCACTCTGTCTGACACAGATATACATAAGGACTCCCCCCACACTGAACATCAAAAAGGATCCCTAGTGGCGCATGAGAATCCCAGAATTACCACACTCAGTCAGTTGTCCAGCTAATCTCCTCGTCTGACAGTGGCTCCTATCAACAGTTTAATAACCCCCTTGGATATTCTTGGGCTGTCAGTAAAACACCATGTCCTGTCTTTTTTCCCCTCGTGACTATGTAAGATATGCATAATACATTATCAGATGCACAGAAATTAAAGATTTGTGCATGTGCTCTCTATAGCTTATCTGTGGCACTGAAAATAACAATAAATTAATTTCTTTGGCAAAATAAACCAGAATAAAACATGCAAAAAAGCAAGAGGAGGTGCTCTTTGATGATTAGTCATTCCTCTCTGTTTGCCTCACTGATTCATATCAGTGCGTGCCAGTAGTCTCAGATACAAGTTTACTGGACAGTTAGGCTGTTCAGTAAAAAAAAAAGCCATTTTCAGTGTCACTGGACAGTGACAATTCTCAGCTCTTTTGTTGCTATGATATAAATGATGCCAGTCTGGAGTATAATTATATTTAAATATTTGGAGAACATTACTTTCTCCGTTCTGGATCTTGTGTGTTGTTCACTTTCCGTAGAAGAGCCATAAAGGTGCCAGGTGCGCAGTGCAAACACATCAGCAGAAGCTGAATATTGCCTCCTTTCATAGGACCTACTTTAAGCAACATATTCCAGAGTAAGAAGGGAACCAGTTCATGCTAGTGACTGCTAGAGAAGTGCTGGGCTGTCACCAAGCCCACCAGAAGCCCTTAAGTAACTACTGTAAGACAAAGGAGAAAAACACAAAAAATGCTTTATCACCTTTTAAGTGTGTTGTGCCTGTCCCCAGCCACCTAGCTGTGGCTCAGATAGCAAATCTGCAATTTAAAATAATAAATATATATGTAAGTATACAATTTAAAATATATACTATATGCACATGCATATATATTTTATTATCTCCAAAATGGTGTTTTAAAACAAAAATACCAAAAAGTACGCAAACTATTTGATCTGTCATACTGATCTCTCTTTCATTATTTGTCTAGGAGCCCCTCTACTGGACTGGGATCCTATTGCACTGTCCAGACATAACAAAAAGATAGGACTGACCTCAGATGTAGTTTTGGTTTTGCTTCGTTTGCCCCCTAGCACTGCTTTAAAATGTCATGTAGAAGACTACAAAAGTGCTGGTGGTGATAAACAACTGGGTGTTCCAGTCCAATATAGGTTTCTTTGATCTAGCCTCTGTTGCCTTCGAAGAAGAGCCTATCTTATTATCTAATAAGTGGCATCTCCTGAAAGAATAGAGATCTTCACAGTGGTTCCTTGTTTTATGGAAGTTGTGACATTGTTAATGTGGACTTAATTTTGAAAGCTTGGCTGCTCTAAGACTCCCACTGCCAACACAGGGGGATGAGGAGTAGTTGCCAGTGTGTTGTGTGACCTGATGACCTGCAAAAGAGTTGTCATCAATAGCATTAGTAAAAAAACTATCCTGGGATCATTGTCTCGCACTGAAAAGGAAATTGCAGCCTCCATTTTTACACGTTCCAGCTCTAATGGCAGGTTCAGAAAGGCACCATTGCTGCTTTAGGTATGCTCAAAGGATGTTGTCATGCTCTAAATTAGGGAGGTGATGAATTATAAGTGACACTATGCTTCCCATTTTTACCTTTGGGAATTTAACTGCATGAGTAAATATCCTAGGGTCTAATGCATGAAGCCTGAAAACGATTGTCAAAAATGTAATATGTAGCATTCTTTCACATTCATTTTACATTAACTGCTTCTTCCCAGACCATCTGTTATAGGAGCGCCATTCCAGCATCAAACCAGTCACTACGCAGCGATCTGGTTTTACATTCCACAGTAAATTTAAATTGCTGGGCTCCCCACTATCTATGTATCCTGAACCGATAGTTGTGTCTTTTGTACATTCTTGCTCTGCTCTTTGTCTTCCAGATCCCAAATATAATAAACTCCCTACATTTGCTGTTGTCAGCACAGTTTAAATACTGGGGAATTCCATTCCATCAAGGCTGCTCTCCACCCTTAAAATTAATTTTCTTAAAAATATTTAATGCCAGTTTCTAACTGCCTGTAAGTAAAAGGTGGAAAAATGTTCCTATTTTAATCAAGAACACTGTGTCCAGGGTCTTATAAGTTTATACTGTTAGCAAAAGGGCTTCAGTGTAACTTCCCACAGATAAAACCAAAGTGAATAACAGTGCCTTGAGAAAAATTAGAGTTCACAGTTAGGGCACAGTAAAACAAAGTGTTTTGACCAAAGCAGACTCCAGGTAAGTTGGGACAGCTGCTTGTTCCTGCCTCTCCCCTGCTCTCTTGATTACTGTCCCTTCAGTTTTGCTTGTTAAACTGTTCATGTGACTGGGTTTTGTGCTGATTCTGTGAAAGGATCCAGATTAACGAACAGCTGGAGATGATAACAATTTAACCCAGACCTATGGCAGCTAGAATAGTTTAACTGGCCATGCCCTCGTGATATCCCTGATTGGCTTCCAAAATGATAGGGTTATTTTTGAATGTCTTGAGGAAATTCCAGAGATCTCAAATCTGGTGGGCTCACCTTTTATATCCTTAAAAAAAAAGGTAAAAAAATACTTGTGAGAAGGTTTATGATCTGCAAGAATAAACGTAGCCTGTATTGGGGATGCAAATGCGCAAGAGGAATTTGAAATGGGTATTTTTAAAAACAGGACCAAATTCTGCTAAAGCTATTGCCTAAAAATTAACAGACCTACTTCAGTTTTGTACCCAAAATGCCCCTTGAATGTGACCTCCCCCTTTTTCTGTCTTTCTTCCTGGTCCCTAAAACTTCCTCCGTTCTCCATTTGCTTTCTAGACAGTTGCCAAGGTATCAGGAAGACAGGAATAGCCACAACAGAAATTGTGAGCTGATGGCATAAGAAATGCCTGCCTCCTTTCTAACAAAGCCCGCATATGAGAATGCCCAAGATGTGTTGGAATTGTACTTTGGCTGTAATGAGTAAAAAGGCCTTATAAGACATTCTCTCTCGAGATTCTTTAAAATTGTGCTTTCTTAAAGCCATTAAGACGTAGAAAGAACAAATGACTACGGAATCTTATCTTGGCAAGAAAATATGCGGTGGGCAGAGTGCCAAGATAAAAAAAATCCGTATGAATTCATTTAATGAATGTTCTGTATCTGAGCAGCTGTGTGCTGTTGCAAGGCAGCTTGTGTTGCTAAGACTGTGGCAATGATAAAGGTGGAATAATTTGCTTTAAAATGGATGTATGTATTAGTGCCCATGCTGTGCATTGTATTTTAAAAGCATAGCAATTTCTGCACATATTGCACGCAAGTTAGTCTTAGGCATGTATGTAACCCATTTACTTCAATAAGGGCTACTTATGGCAAAGTTTAAGCACGTGCATGTGTTTACAGAATGAGGCCTGCATCCAATGTAAAAGCAGTGAAGGAGATGGCGACTGATACAGCAACCCATGAAGGTGAGCAACTGAGTTCTTCTGCTTTACGCACATTTTGTCTTGCTGTGGATGTGAGTGACACTGCAGGGTTCATGTGAGAGAAAGCAATCTAATAAAACTCAAAAATTGTAACTACAGGAAGAAAGAAATTCTGTGTGGCTATTCGAATCAGGGTATTCCAGAAACAAAGGTATTCTGTTTAAAATGAGTTGTGGGAAAAAGAGATAAAAGCAACATGAAGGAAAGTGTAGTTACAGACTAGCAATGTGTGTTCAAAGGACTGTGAAGCCGTGCAACTCCTACCCCCTTAGTGAGTGGGGAAATGTCATACCCCACTGTCATCATGCAAGGGCTTAGCCACCCTCCTTTTCTGTTTTTCCAAGCAATTCCTAGGCATCTCTTTCCTCAATCTGGAGAGCCTCAGCAAACATTTCGAGGTAAGGTAATGGAGCTGTTCTGTGTTACTACTCTGATGGGAAGGAAAGGACCACTGGCATTGCTCCTGACTAGCAAATTTCTGCAGGACTGCCATCATTTTGCAAAAAAGTTGTTCTAAGGATGTGTGGTGAAAATCCTTGCTTTCCATTCCTATTATAGATCTGTGTGTTACCTCAAAAGTCATTGGAATAACTGACAGACCTAGAATTCTACAAATTCTGCAAAGCTTTGACATTTTAATTTCAGGATCCATGTTTGGACAGGGTGATTTTTCACTTGCTCTGTCCTTATATGAGTAATATTTTGTTAAAATCTACAATCATCCTTTCTCAGAATTAAGGTTAAGACAAGATATTACAGTGTGCATTACAAAGTTGATATGTTGCTTTTGAACCTTTCTTTAAGTTACCATCTCTTTCTTGAAGATAACTGATTTTTTTTTTCCCAGTTGTTTGAATCTTTCCTCGGCCTCATCTTGTTAGAACTTATCTCCACTGTGGCTTTTATACCACAGAAGATTGACTTTATTTTGATGAACTGGCTGTTCTTTTTGTTGCTGCTCTGTCAGGTAGATGGACAGACAAGTAACTGTCATGGGCTTTCTACAGCTCTTTCGGTTCAAATTAGTTAGTAACTGAGATTTGGTTATTATTACTGTGTTCCTTAATATTTTTCTTTTTAGTAGGAGGTTCTAAAACCTAGTCAGGAATTGTGTTTGTTTAGTTATAATCCTGATGTCTCTGTCAAATTCTACATAGTCCAGTATTAGTATAATACCTATGCAGTTGGCAGAGTATAAATGATATGGTACAAAACATATGGTTGAGTTGTACTGTAAACTGTGGCCTATATTTCACAGTCTAGGGTAGTGTAGAAGAAAAGGTCTCCAATTGCTCTGAAGAAATTTATGAATGCTTGTCAGACTTGACTACTGCAACATTTCTCTTTGGAGAGGAGCTGTATATACCTCACCAAAATGTTAATTTCATGGAAAATAGCATTATGAAGCATCATACATTACAATAATCCTTTCTGAAACCTATATCATATTTCTCTTGAGTCATGTTGATGTGCATCATCTTCTGTAATTCACTTCTGATTGTTTTTATTTCTCCTTCACACTCATTCTCACTTCCTATATGCTGTCACTGTAATGCACCTTTCAAGGCTGACCTCATATTTCCAGGAAAAAAAATCAGAGATCACTTGGCATTATTTTATTATATTCCTCCTACCTTCTACTGCTCATCATTATCATAGCAATTGTCTTCTCTGGGTCCTGGCATCTGTTCAGCATTGCTAACAGATACTTAACTTGGCACCCAATTAACTTTTTCATTGCTGAGATACCGCTTTTGGCTTCATTAAATGAAAGGTGCTAACCACAACCTCAGACACAGAGTAGACCTCAAAAAGTCATTTTGTCAATGCAGATAGTTTTTCAGTGTTTTTTCTCTTTTTAAATCCCAGCAAATAATTCTGCTTCCTCTGCTTGACCTACCTGACCAAAAGCTTAATCTGTAGTTGTAAATCCACCTAGAGATCTTCCATACAGTTGTTGCCTATTCTAAAAGGATACTCCTTTGTCGGTAGCATCTGTACGGTACCTTCTGACAAGATATGTCTTTCCTCATGAAGAGTCACAGCCATTCCATAGTCACATAGGCCACGTTTGTTTGTTGTGACTGTACATTAAATATCTTTTGCTTGTTACAGAGAAGATAGGTGCAATCACCAGGCAATGTTGCAGGAAGAACATCCCTCTCTTTCCTTTGTGCCTTCAGCTGTAATAATAAGACGAAAGCACCTTATAAAAGAGATAACACAATGGCACTTGAGTGGCCTACCTAGAGACCAAGGGAGAAGTAGGAGAGGGGTCATTGGCTTTGTTCCCTGTTCTCTGGGATTTCAGCTGAGAACGAGTGACTACAGGATCTTCAAGAATGCAGTGCTCTGGCACCAATTTGTTAAATTTATGGAAGATTAATGAGATGACATACGGTATAGCACTACTTCTCTGTCTCCCCAGTATATAGATATGCCTGTCTTGTCCAGCTGACTTATCAAGATCCTTTCCTATCCAAGCTGAGGCTGATGCTTGTGGACTGGTCTCGTAGACCAGATTGGTGGTGACTTAGCCTTTCTCACTTGTGGGCAGTGTCCAGTGCCAGTGGTATCTTCATTTAGCCATGATTCCAGCCTCCTCGCTGCCGTTTGAGCATTCACAGCAGTAATACAATGTGTTGGGGTTTTTTTACCATCAGCACCTAACTAAGAAATGGCAACAATTTCTTTTGATTATAGTGGGGTTTTTTTCAGTGATCTTTATGTGTGTGTGTGTGCGTGTGCGCATGCACGTGTATCCTCACTGTAAATTTATGATGATGTGTTTCTGTGTGGTGCTAAAGTACAGAGACTGAAGGTGGTGAAGAATGAGTGAGATATCTTGCTAAATCACATAGTACCAGTGCTCCATATATATTTGACAGCTTGTTGGTATCTGAATGACATTTACTGTGTTCAGTCTTGCTACTTCGAGATAAACCTTTTTCTCTTTTATAATGTGATACTTGTGGCCAATAGGAGCCTTGAGTTGGATTCCTCTCCTCCAAAGAGTGATTATTGGCAACTGATTTTCATATTGGCCTTTGGAACCCTGGCATCTTTTTCTTCTTTTAAATGCAGATTACTGTGAACTCTCTTGATCTTCCATGATGAAAGTAACGGACAGCCATCAGGTTAATGAGAAAGGGGTAGAGGAGTTTTAAAGTCACTAGCCAGAAGAGCTTTTTCTGAGAATGAAATCAGTAGTCTTATGGTGACAAAAAACATGTATCTAAATCAATAAATATTAACTGGATAGGTTTCATTTTCTGAATATCTACAGTGTAAGTTAGACATTTTCAGTACTTTGAGCACAGTTAGACTGATGTGATTTCTGTCAATGTGGATTTTGGATCCTTTGGATTTGGGGCAATTGCATTTCTTTTATATATCACTTACCCTGTTATACTAAATAAAGCGTGCGTGTGTTGTGCGCCCTCCACATCTTGTTTGTCTTAGTGTAGTTCTCAGAACTGTTCATCTAGAGAACGTCAACACAGTGACAGTTCTGATCCTGCTTTTCTACTTTGTTTGCCAAAAATTTTCAGACTTCGTAGTATCTGACAGAATCATCCATCATAATTTTTACAATTAATCCTCAGCAAGGCAAGGATAGCCCCTGTCCTTTAGATCTTGCTTTTTAGATTAGTCACACTAGTCATTTAATATCTTTGGCAACGAAGTATCCAATGACTTAGAGGAGTTAGGGATGAAATAGTTTGATGTCCTGAATGATCTTTCCAAACTTGGAGTTACAAAGCTTTTTTTTTTTATATAAGGAATTTTTGTTAACATACAGTATACAAGCTGTAGTGAACATATGCCGAGATCCACGATTTTACAATATATCATACTTCATCACAAAAAACAGAGGAGAAAAAAATCACACCTGTGGTGGTGGTGATAGTTGATCATGAGATGTTACTGCCTTCTGTCCAAGGCAGGGGCGTATTATTTTGCAGTGAGCTGACTTTTTTCATTCTGTTTTTACAGATGACAGAACCTAATCAACATTTGCTTCTCCTCTTCAAAAGATTTCACTTCTGTTTTATGCAGGGCTTTTCTACTGTTAGTTTACATTTGCACAAGACAATGCAATCATGTCTCCCTCACCTTGTCCAAAGCTATGTTTTTCAATTTATCCAAAACCTGGAAGGAAATAAATACCTTCGTGACATGCTTACAAAGTGTTTAACGAGAAGATCCTTCAAAATTTGTAAGTTTGCCACGATTTTTTCTTTTTTTGCACCCTCCTGGCAATTTTAACAACATTTGAAAGAGTCTGTTTTCAGGAAGTTCTTCCAAGTTTCCTGAAAAACAACATCTGGCAGAAAAAGCCAGACTTACGTTAACTGCACTTCCGATGGATGAATTATAGAGTTAACTCAGTTCTTTATTGGCTTGCTTTGGTCAGCCAAGAGAGAAGTCAGCCAGTAAGTCTGCAACCGCCCACGTGCTAACAAGCTGCCAAGAGCAGTGCGGCCCAGTAAGTAGCTAGTGGCTTAAACAGGAGCAAGAGTGAGACCTGTGCTAAGGCATGATAATTTTATAATTTGTGTATGACCCATCAGTGCATACGGGAGGGATCTGGAGTTACCGCAGAACATAGGTAGCATTACAAACCCAAAGGGGACCGGGCTCCATTAGACTAAGCACTCCTAACGGCTTTATTTGTTCCCAGGTCTCTAGTGTTTTACGGGAGCTTTCGTGACTGGCTCTGCGGCCGAGCAAACAGTACCTGCGCGAGCAACGGGAAGCCGGTCGGAGAGCCGGCGCCGGGTGAGGGAAGCCTTCTCCCTCCGTCGTGCCGCTGCGGCCGGGGGCGGAAGGGCCAAACGCGACAAAAAATTGCTCCTTCTTCCGCAGGGGGAGCAGCCAAGCCCGGGCCGAGGGGGGGGGAGGCGAGGGGGGAGGCGGACGGACCGCCTCCTCAGCGCCTGGGAAGGGGCGGGCCGGGGCGGCGCCAGCGCCGGGCATGCGGCATTGCGCCTGGCGGGGGCCTCGGCGTCTCCCAGGCAGCGGCCGCACCTCCACTTCTCTTCTCCCCCCCTTCCCCTCCCGCCACTTCCAACGGCTCTTCGCGGCCGTTGATGCTGCGGCCGTTGGGCGGCTCGCGCGGC